>NW_009606426.1:36239-70705 GCF_000690535.1 Cariama cristata | reverse complement strand
TTCACCAGCAAATGTTGACCCTAAGAAGGAAGGGGGAATGATGGACTAAGACCTGACTGGAAAGAGAGCAGTCAGATGATGACCCACTTAAGAAAGGTTGGAGGGCTCAAAGATGTACAGTTCACTGCCTCCTGATATTTCTATAAGATTAGAATCCGATCATATTCCACCCATCTTTTCTTTCTCCTAAGAAACCTTATGCTATTTTTCAGTTTTTTCTTTCGTACGTGTAAACCAAATCTGATTGGTAATGAAATACTTATTTCTCATAAGCAATCAAAAGTGTTAAGGAAATTGGTGAGTAGTTTCCTCTGTTGTCTTTCTCCTAGGGCATTTCCTATGACGATTTCTTTTAGCAGAGCTGTATCCATTGGCTGGTATCAAATGGAATGTGGGTAAAATTAAATTACCTTAATCTTCCATTTCTGTTTTTATGAGGGATGACAAATGCATTTCCTATGTGCTTCTGTTTTTTCTGAAAGGAGGGAAAGAATGACAGCAAGCAGACATTCAAAGATGTTTTTTCACAGTGAATGATGGACTTTATCACTTATTGCTGCTGTGAGGTATGGTGCAGTTGCTTTACCCCTGTGGCTTCCATACAGCATTCCCACCATTTTGCAGATGTTCCTACTTGTTTTTTGGAAAGGTAAGCAGTAATTTGGTTTCAGGGTTAATCAAACCTAAGCTTTTCCTGAGTAAGGGACAACAGATGTTGTAGAGAATAACTTTCACATACATTTGTGGGCTATTATCTCTTAAAGATTGAGAAGGCAAAGCCAAACTCTTCTTGTTTAATCTCTGAGTGGTAGGGGGTGAATATTTTCAGCCCCTTCAAGAAAAATACAGAATGCCATGTAAGCCTAGAGCAGATAGTGGTTTCATCTTGCAGCTGCACAGAACATGGCTTGAAAGACACGTTTCCAGGCATGTATACAGTGAGAAAGGGAATGAACAAGACTCCAAGCGATAAAGCTAAGACCACCTACAGTGTGAACTACAAAAAAAAAGGGGGTTATGCAACAGTCGGATCATTCTCGCCTAATTGTATTTCCCTACCACTTCATAAATTTCCAGCTGAATCACTGGAAACAAGGAGAGAAAAGGAGAACATTTCATCTTTCTTCTTGACTTAATCTTTTAGGAGGTTTTCATCTTTTGGTAATTAGTCTCACAGGATGCTATGGTCTATGAAAAAAATGTGGTAGCATTTCTAATTGCGTAAATATTTTCCTGATGTGTCAAGATGGAAAAATACCAGAATCCACCTCCTGGATTTTCATTCATTGAAACTGTTACGTGCTTGGAGGAAGGATGGACCCAAGCCAGGGCTCCAAGCCCAAATCCTTGCCAAATGCTTCATTGCCAATAGCAGACATACTTGGAGTCTGGATCCAAATGCTGAGCTCCCCTCCATGTGTATGACCATCTCAAAGGCCTGACAAACCCCACCTTGGCTAGAGAGTGTCAAAGCAAGACCATGCTGGGCAGGGGTGGTCACGTTGTGTTCGGAGACCCTGTGCTGGTGAGTTCTTCTACATGATGCCGCCTTTGGGTGTGAAGTCCCAACCATCTGGGAGTGAAAAGTGGTGACTAGGACCGATTCTGGATTTTCTCTAGATCTGGCACCATTCTAACCTCAAAAACACAGATGCTGTTGTGCACATATTGTCGATACGAGCTGCTGGAGGCAGGACTCTTGTTTCAGGAGTATTTAACTCTGACGCAATCTCATAGCAAGATGCTGCTGGGTCTCTGAGGACACTTGCAAGTCTTACAGCCCCTGTCCACCTCTTGGGTTCCCCCCACCCTGCCCAAAGCCCAGGGCCATCAGCACCTGCCTCAGTGACACCACAGCAGAGTCGGTCTCCAGCTCCCCACAGTCCTGTCCCGCCTGGCCATGGGCCTCACCAAGCCTGGTCCACCCATGGGCCCACGTCTCAGCCTGGCCTTGGCTGGTCCCCGGGGAGGTGCCCAATGCCTGGGGCTGGGGCTGCCAGGAGGGCAACACTACAGATGCTGAGAGTTGCAGCTATGGGGCACTGATGTCGGTGGTCTTCACGTAAGGACACAACTCTCATGAGTGACAGAGCTCTCCAAGCAAATCCAAGCTATCTGGATAAGCCTGAGTATTGTGGCATAAACCCCAAATACCCAGAGGTTTTGAGCCTATTGGGTTTAGATTGTACTGGGAGAAATGCTGGGCTGGTAAGGAAAGGACTCTTCTGAATAACCTGTACCTTTGAGAGTGTCCCAAAAACAGGAGTGACAGAGCAAGCTAGATGGTCAGCCATCGAACCATCCTTAGTGGTCTTCTGGGCTAAAACTGTGACAGCAGTAACAGCACGTAAACCAGAGAAGTAGCAGAGTGGAGGATGGTGCTTGGGCAAGGAGGGAGGTGGAAGGGGAGGGGCTCTGATGGTACTTAGGTAGAGGAGGGATTCATATAAGTGAGAGTGGGATCTCTGTATGCCAAACCCATTCATCTAACTCCCCGGGAGCTTTTGAAAAGCTTCAGGCTCAGAAGCACTTAAATTACTTCTGCCTTTTTCAGACTATTTCTAGACTAATTTTGAATATTATGTATTAGCAATCACTTATTTTAGCAAAACGTACCACTCCAGTAAAGTTGTTTCAGCTGTGAAACCTCTGCAATAAGTCAAACAACTGAAACAACATGTGGAATGAAGCTCCACTCAAATTAAACAAAACAACACTCGTTGAAAATCATGAGACGAGTAAACATTTTTTCTTTTTATTTCCTTGAAGCACAAGAACAGAAGCAAGTTTTACAAATATTTAACATGGTTTATAAATAAATTACACAGGCAAAAACTAAACACCAGACCTGGGCAGGGGTGATTTCACTGTGAAAAAAACCTGTGCTTTTCTGTACAGTCACCTTTTTCTGACAGAAATAAAAAGTCTGTCTTTCATATCTTGTTTTCGTTCAACTTTGTTACAGAGTTATCAAGGCTTCACAGGAAAGATGAAATTGATAGAAACATTTCTGTCTAGTCATCCTGTCCAATGCCCCAAGGAAAAACATTAAGAAGCTGGCAAAGAAAACAGTTGATCTGCAACAATGACATTATTACTTAGGAAAAAGCCCTTGCCCTTGAGACAAAGGAGAAGTGCCTGAAATGAAATGTTATTTAGTGTATCATACTAGAATGGCAAGACCCTTGCTAAGTACAGAGAGCACCATAAAGCTTCAGCTCCTTTTTCATTTTCTTGTCTTATCTCCTCCTTCAGATTAGTTAACCTTTACTTGAGAATCAAGAGTTTCCCCTTTAATCACTTTTCCCCATATGTTTAAAAGCTCATGTTACCTTTTACGATTGTTTGGAGCATGTCTTTCCTCTTCTCAGAGGCAGGGCAACACTGCCATCATGACCCCAGGAGAGTTTATAATCAGACAAGGAGCACCACAAAAGCATGTTTGTAGATCATGGTAATAATCAGATTTACCAGAGACACATTTGCAGGACTTTTTGTATGGGACGGTGATGTCTACAGCAATCAGAAAGAGGAGTTAATATCTGCACAAGCATGCTTAAAACAGTGTCTGTAGAGTGGAGATTGATATCCCCAAAATATTAACAACAATATTCTAATTCAAACAGGATTTTTTCCTCAGTATTACAATACCACGCCTGTATGTTCAGTACTTGAAACCAGTTTCACACAGACCTTTTGTCTGCAGCTAGGTCACCAAACCTGTGTGACCTGTTAAACTGCAGGAACTCATTGCCTCTATTGTATTGGATGTTTATTTTCATGGTTTTCATACAGCTACTTTGTATTGATAACTATGTATCTCTGTCATCAAAACTGGCTGTTGATCTAGGTCTGGGAGGGAATTCACACACAGCAGTTGGCGTGGCAAAGAAAAACAACAACAACTCCAGTGAACATGGCCTCTGCGCTTCTGAAGTCACCTCCTTCCACGCACTTGCTGTATTCAAAGCTCTCAACTTTCTTCTGAAATAACGTGTTACTCCTGAATACTTTTTGGAGAAGCAATACTGAAAAAAAAAGTAATTGTCAGACAAACTGTGAGAGTGCAAATGTAGAAAGTCCTTTAGTCAACAACATTCACAGGAACAGGGTGGCTGTAGTTAACAGAACGTTAACTTTAAGTTCTTTTTATAGCCAGGTATTAGAAGTCTGAATTTCAGCTTCTGAAGGAAAGTGTGGAAACTCAGTAGGTATTTTTCTGGACTTCAACATTTTGCCTAATTTTGTTCTGATTGCAGTTCACAGTATAACCTCCCCATCCTTGGAAACATTCAAGGCCAGGCTGGATGGGACTCTGAGCAACCTGTTCGAATTGAAGATGTCCCTGCTCATTGCAGGGGGCTGGACTGGATGACTTTTAAAGGTCCCTTCCAACCCAAACCATTCTATGATTCTACACTCCTCTATCTACTCCAGCAGGACAAAATACTATCTTTCTGAAGCATCCCATATGAGGAACTAACTGTTGTTTGGCATAACATGAAACAGAACTGATGACAGTACCATTTCCCCTAGTGCTTTTTTTTTTGCTGGATTTCAAAATGCTTCACTGGGGAAGTCAGTGCCATTTTACAGATGGAGAAACTGAGGTACAGACAAGGAAGTGACCAGGCTAAATTTGGAACTTTTGCATTTTAATTATTCTCTCTTTATAAGACTATATTTTTAAAATATTTTCCTCACTCACAGATCTTTTACATGTAAGGGGAGAACAGTGTTAGGAAAAAAAATTCTAACACAAGGCAGATTACTGTGGCCTGGTTTCAGTTTGATTAAATTATTTCAGAAACATAAAAATACATCTAAATGGCAGTTAAATTTAAGTGAACTAAACAAAAAACAACTTTCACATCTACAAGACTAGATTTAGCTTTCATGTAGCCTCAGGTTTCATTGCTGGTGAGTTAGATTATCTAAATAGATTTTTGTCTACAGCACTCATGTCTGCAAGTCAGCTCTGACCAGACCTGACCAAATAATTATTCTTATCAAATTTCTCTAAGTGGAGAATTATAACTTTGATAGCTTCAGCTCTAATTCCTAGAAAAGGCTGTTACTATCACGAAACTTGCGCTCATTTAGTGTACATTACTGAATAGGGTTTGTCAAGAGGCCAAAAGCTTGGGGAGCAGCTCCTGTGATACAAAAGCTGTGATCTGAGATAAAGCATCAGAGCTCAGCAGAGCAGGCTCCTGCGTGCAGCTCTCCCCTCTCTTCCAGTGCCTTCTGCAAAGGATGCTTCAATCACGCAGGAGCTGTCGGGGGACAAACCTTGTGTCAGGTTCCCTGTTGGTCACAGACGGGTTTTGAAGGCTTGATGCTTTGTCTGCTCCATCAGGAAGGGGTAAGAAGATCTTTTGCCTGGCTGAGGGAAAGAAAAGGAAGAGAAGATACATCAGAAGTAGGATCAGAAGGCAGCTTGTGCTCTTTTAAAGGGCTTAATATTTTTCAGATACATTGAACGGTTGCTCACAATTTCAACTGAAATCACAGGACAAGCATCCCCAAGAAATCAGCCCTTCTGCTGCCTTTGCAGTCACATGTGCTGCTTGTTTGACCTCTCCAGCTGACAAAAGCTTGACACTTTTATTTGAAGTAAGTTTCAGTCCTGCCATCCTCGACACTAAGGAATACCTCAGCAACAGATTATAAACAAAGCACCTTTTCAATTCACTTTTAATGTTGCCTTATGCCTTTCCAGGACAATGAAGTCGGTGATATAAACTCAGGATATTAATCAAAGTACAGGCCCTGCTTCTCTCGAGCTGGCAATGGGCACGGAGAACTCCCTGCATACAGGAGTGCAGTCAGTGCCTTAGCTATGGCCTCGCTGGGGATTGATTAGCTGAATCAGCTTGGCAGGCATAGGATTGTCATCTGACGAGCCCTGGGAATTTTTTCAGGGGATGAGGCAGAGCTGCAGTTATGCCACAGTTGTGGTATAAAGAGTCCCTATTCTCTGGGATTTTGATGTAAGACAGTGGAAGTGCAGGCGAGATCAAGTCACTGCAGTGCAGAGATGTGGAGAGATGTGCAGAGATGTGCAGAGATGATGTGCAAAGATGTGGAGAGAGATGCAAATACTCACAGAGCAGAGTTCTCTCCTCTGCCGAGGAAGGATGAGAGAGCGTGCTCTAGGAAGAACAATGCCTGGGCAGAAGCACTGCAATACCTAACAACAGAAGCATAGCAATATGTAGAAATGTGTGAATTAGAGAGGATGGGATGTAAAAAGAACCACAGTGCCTGAAAACATCTTAATCAATTATTTCCAGCAGAAAGCTCAGTGTTCAGCTGCAGAACAAATGTAAGTGGATTACTGTCCAGAAGACCTTTTACTTTAGCAAAGTACGTATGGTTTGTTGTGAAGGTGTGATGCACGCTCTTCAGAAATGGGCTGCAAGGATGCGTGTTAGGGGCATGCTGAGCAATGACTTGGATACAGAAAGGGAAGGGTTTCACCAACAGCTACGCTCCCTGTATTGCCCAGCTTTTGGGTTTGAGTCACTGAAGACACTTTTCTGTCAGGAGCCTGGCATTACAGGGCAAAGGCAGTTCTGCTTCGACGAAATAGTTTGCAAAGAAGGTTTCAATTGCAGCACTGAAGTCCTGCTAAAAGGTCTACTAAGTCTTTGGACATCAGCCTAATATTAAAGAGAAACAGTTACTGACACACATCTGGGTTTGAAGGTTTAGTTCACTAAGGAGGAGTTCAAAGAGGAGTTTCGATTTCCAGATGTTTAGCAATTGTAAAACAAATACATGGGCTTCAAGGATTCTCTTCAAGTTTAGGAAGCAAGGGCTTTCTCAGGTATTTTTTTCTTCCTTTTCCAGTGAATGTCAGCACAAATCTGAGAGGATAATCATGTGAAAATTAAAAATAAAATAGCAGAGGAGGAAGAAAAATGTCCAAATATTTCAGAATCTAATACAATACCAAGCATTAGCATACTATGATCTCGTCTCCTTATTTTTAATAGGAACATAGAAATGTGAACTTAGTTTTGATTTCTTAGTTATTCCTGAGTTTTCCAACATTTGTAATTCTACATATGGCCCTTTCCTGCCATTGGTGTTTTGAAAATCACACACTGTTGTTAACACCAATTTGGATCTCAGACTTCGAGGTGCAGGGTCCTGCCAGCTCCCTTTGGCTGCTGCAGAATTTGAAAGTGGGCGTCCATGCCGCCTGGGAGGAGTCCATCGGGGTAACATTATTACAATACGGTTTTGCTATGCCTTTATATAGTGGTTGGATACAGTAAAACCAGCATTTTTTAAAAAAACAAATGGAAAGATGTTTTGGAAAATACAATTTCTGACTAGGGAGTTGGAGACTTCTTGAATGTTTGTACATGAGGTAATTATACCCTCGCTACACCTGGAAATGTTTGAAACCCTAAGTTCACTAGTACGAATACTTAATAAAATGAAAGTTAATTTTATATATCCACTTGGAATTCAATATTGGTTATTTAAATTCGTTATCCAAGGAAAAAAAAAAATCCATCATATTAATTTAGGCCCCGATTCAGATCCTCAGACATCCATAAAGGAAACTCTGGTGTCTGGAAACAGAAAGTAGGTTCTCTCTTTATTTTCTTGCAAAAAATGTATGTACTTTCAATACTACTCTGTTGAATAGTAAAGGAGATGAGATGACTAACCTGGACTAAAAGTCTTACTTTTACATGGCTGAAGTCAGATGAATGCCTGAAGTATTTAATCTGTGATAAATTAAATCTGAACTACACACAAGTACTGTAATGACTTTTCATGTTCTGCCTTATGAATCAAGACTAAATTCTAGTTTAGGCTTTCTGTTTTAATCTTGCTGGAATGCTAGATATTATAAATTAATTGCTTGAAAGATAATATGCTATTTTCATCTTGGAACAGAAAATTCCTCCGTATATCTATTTTCTTGGAGAATTCTCCTAATTTAAATTTTGGATTTTCATTTGAACTTTCCCACTTTTATTTGTAAGAATGAAAACATTTTGTACATGAATGTTTTTTAAATTTGTCAAATAAGAACTGTTTTATGCCAATATCAGTAGAATAGATGTCTCTCAAATTCATCTCTATCTTCTTTCAGTCAAAGCAAAAGTCATAGAATCTTCCATTAAATATGCAGGGGATGTAATTTGTGCCTTCAAATCATTCAAAGGTAGAAACAAAGTATGCAGGTTTGTTTCCTGTACCTTGAAAGTAATATTGCCATTCAAAATCAGAATTAGAAGAGCAGAAGTAATGACTTTGTTTTCTAGTCACGGTTGACTAAGTTTTTGAGAGGCATTCGACTCAGGAAACTAAAATTTGGTTCCTGTTACAAGCAATAGCACTAAGAATTTATTTCATTTTAACAGCTTGAAAACAGAGGCTTTTTATATTTTATTCAACATCTGCTCAGGAAGAATAGCATCGGACTGCATTGAATAGTCACATAAAATGCACTCAAGCTATCTTGCAAACTGAGATACTTGTCTTATGATTTGCTTTTTAGGTGGTTATTTTATTCTTTCTATAATAGCCAGGAATCTGGCAGAATAAAGGAGAGGAAACATTTGCACTCAAACCGTCAGCTGCATTAGGAAACAACTGCTTTAATAATTTGTTTATCTAGCCTCCCTGGCCTCCTGTCTCATGCAGAGAATCTCCAAGGAAATGACTGAAAATAAGAAGGAAGCTAGAAACCACTGAACTCAAAACCCTGGGGTCAGGGCCTGGCTCAAATCGCTACAGGAGGCTCTGAACTGCGGCGTTGGCTCTGACCCTTCGGCCAGGGCTGTCGTTACCGCCCTTGTCGAATCTAATTGGAAACAGATATAGACTGCAAAACTTTGTCTGCAATGCTCCTCAGAAGAACAGAAGAGGGTTGTATCAGATGTGCGCCTTATATTTTCAATGGTTTCATAGAGAGCACCCGCTAAAATGGTGAAGCTTTCTGTCTATCTTTGCCTAATGCTACATTTCTGCCAGCTTTGTCAGATGAATGGACAAAGGGAGTTGTTTGAGCAACATCCTTGCTAAAGAGTAAGGCTGTTATTTTTAGTTCATCCCGTCCCCGGCCAGGTCTGGTATGGCCTCTTCAACTGCTCAGTCATTTCCCAGAAGGAAGGACTTTTCTCTCACCAGACAAGAAGCCAAATAAGGCGAAGAAAATAAAGGCACAATTTGCAACATCATTAATGTTGGTTCATACCACTTTGCAGCACACAGGGAGGATAAACTGAATGTAATCACACTTGGGTGGAAATAGAAGTTACACTGAACCCAGCTATTTTCTCTAGGAATCCTTGAAATTATGATAAGCAAGTATCAGAATCTGAACAAAACTATAATGCCAGCTGTGGTGTCCAGGCTGTGCTATTAGATTTTATATATGTAATCAGTGATGACAACAACCAATGTACTTTCCACAATGTTTTATTTTTAAAATGGAGGGAATAATTGTAGTATTTATTTTTTTTTCTTGGCAAAACGTTAATATAAGGAATAGAAAGCAAACATGGAGACTGTGTTAGGTAGCATTTTGGAATTTTTTCTCTTCTAGGATAAAAATTACTTTTAGGTGTATATAATTTAATTTTATTGTGAATATGTGTTTGGAAATGAGAAAAGTAGTTCTTTAAAATTAAAACGCATTTTACACTCCAAGTATTTAATTTTCTTTTCTCCCGATTACAGTTAGAATCTCTGGACTTCACATGAGCATTATCATATGAAATCCAGGAAAGGTTGAAAAAGATGAAAAAAGGAGCGAGAATGAATAAACATTTTCCTGCAACTGTCATGTATACTCTCCAGGGAACCAAGGCCAGATATGCCCCAGAGAAGTCATGAGGGCATAAACGAAGTTTATTTGGGAGCTAATTGTGTTAGGAAGGACAGATTTACACAAAATAGTCATTGGTGAAAGAAAAAAACTTTGCATAAATGAACTGGTTCCAAATGCTCGGTGTCCTAAGCTATATCCTATATGATTAAGCAATGGGTGACATTCAGAAATAGAGAGTGATGAATGACACAGATCAATTATGAATTTCTAAGTAACACTACCCAAAACTAAACTTTTTTTTGAACATAGCATTTCCAGTCTTTGTTCACTAAACAAAGCAGAGAGAAAAACAATACTTCTTTTGAGAGGAAGAATGGAGTATAGTTTAAAACTGTCACTCAAGGTCACTGCTGCAATATAATGCAGACAGACAAATGAGGAAAAGATGTCAAATATTTCCCAAACACCCATTCTGCTTATTTTGGAGAGAGGAGGGGAAAATCATTTACACATCATTAGGCACGCCTTGTGGGTAGTCTGGAAAATACGTGTATATGAGTGTGTGCATGCTACCTAAGATATCCTGCTCTTACTCAAACTAATGGAAGTTTTGGTAGTGTTTAGCTATTCATTAATTTAAAAGAATGAACAATATTTGTTATGATCTGAATTAAAGAGGTGCACAGGAGGGTGAAGATGCGATGCAGTGACAGGAGCAAATCGAGAACTGAAGAGAAGCAGGTTTAAAGTAAACAGTATGAAGTCAGGGCTACAGCCAGGAATCTTGGATGGAGCACTAGCTTATGGTGATGAGACACAGTAGTCAAATATATGATTCTTCACAACAAATCATTTATATAGTAGCTGACTAAAAGTAAACAAAGCCCTGAATATACTCACTATAGCCAAGGCATACTCTTGTTCTGAGGGCATGCGTTGAAACGATGATCCTGTGCACAAATTTGTTTAAGCTTGACTTTCACTCATGCTGAGATTTCAGAGTCTCAGTGCCCTGTGGCCTGTTTAGACTTGTCCATGGCAGAAAGTTCTAGGTCCTGAATATTGTGCAAGATCTTAAAAGAAGTAGATACGGTTTATATTCAATGCTGTCGTGTATAGCCTAAGCTGTCATTAGCCAGCAAAGATTATTCCTTTTTCAAAGAAGCTGATATACTGAGTGCTTGTAGTTGAGATGAGTTGGGCTAAATGAATCCTTTTCCTGAAATGGTGGCACTGGGTGATGATTTGGGAGATTTTGATTTTCTAGGTCATTCCTCCTTAGAAGATATCATTGCCCACAGACTCTGTGCCAGTGAAGACCATTTTTCCTTCAATTGTATATGCTTTTTTATATATTTTTAACTCTGTCCAGATTTATATGATTTAAAGCAATTCCACCTTTAACTTTATGGAGTGGCTTTACAATATCAGAAACCCTGGAGCCCTGTGCTCTAAGCAGTACGATTCCTGGAAGTCCGATCTTCTGCTGCCAGTATTTTCTGGAAATACTACATATACTCTACTGACTCACATAATTTTAGATGGGAAATACCTTCCGGTAGTCTTGCTTTTCCCTCCAGGGCAGAAACATTCCTGTGCAATGTGCTATCATAAAGGTCAAAGAGAAGATTAATGTCAGTGGATTAGTCTCATATAGTGACAAACTGGAGAATTTCATTCTGCATCACACATAAATTTCAAAAACTAGCAAACAATTTCAGGGAAACTTTGGATTTAAAGATTTTGGGTGAAAAAGAAACTATCATACCTTCTAATACAAGAATGACAACCAGTTCAATTTAAGAAAAAAAAAAATAAGGTTACTGCTTTCAATTAATTGCTGAAGAGTCGGACTTTCCACTGTGAGCTTGAACTCACTATTTTAACCAGTTTTATATTCTATAGATTGTGTGTGCGATGCACCAGGAGGATCATGGAAAGAATATGCCGTTCAAACGTTGTCTTTCCCAATATACTAAAGCATGTTTTTCTGCAGGGAGCACCATCACTCTCCTGAGGGCTCTCCAGGAGCACCCAGGGGCTACGGCAAACAGCGCCTGGACTCTCCGGCACGTGAGAACTACGGTTATGAAGGAATCACAGTTGACTGACAACAGTTTTTGCTATCAAGATCCTGCCACACCACTAGCTCTCAGCTTATGTTCGTGTTTATATCTCCTGACAGCTGTGCACAGTGCTATGTGAGCAGTTACTATAGGGGTTATATCTGCAGTTGCATAGGCTGTGGTTAATAAGGTCTTGGTCTGCAGTACAATCTATTTTCACCATCACAGACCATCCAGTAAACAGGGAACTGTTTAAATGTGTAGGATTCCAGTGAGGTTTAAAATTGGCTGAATTCAGTTATTCTTTCTGCTTCTTCCCTTCCAGTAGCACTTTTTTTTGTTTCTTCTTCATTGTCAAATGAGCAGTCTTTCGAACCTTCTGAAAAAAACTATTTTAAATGTGCTGCAGAAATGAAAAAGTATCCTATCAGCTCTTCTCTTTGACAATATCCTGTGGCAAATATAACACAGACATTCACATTGACAAAAAAATTCTTTCTAGTGCTTGAATTTGTCTCAGTTCCAAGGATTCAGTATGTCAATACTACTAATAATAATAATAATAACAACAACAGTAGTAGTAGTATTGTTACTTCTGCCTAAATAAAGGGTTTTTTTTCTGTTCAGCTTGCTACAACCTGCTGACGCTACAACCTGCTGACATTTCCAAAAACCTGATTTACATAGCACTGCCTTCTCATGAAAATAAATGGAGATTAATTTCGCACATATGAGAAGAAAAACAGCATTAAGGGCTTAAGTAGCTTCAAATATCCATTACTGTTAAGTGACACTCAGTGTTGTTTTTTTTCCTGCAAGTCACAGTGAATGAAATTAGCTTCAGGCTACGCAGGTTAGGGGAAAGGATAGAGTGCCTTAGAGACTATTCTGCTGCAGCCCAGCATAACAGTTTGTGATTATCCAGGAAAAGAAAGTTCTTTGTTATTTTTTTTATCTTAGTAACGATGAAATTTGCTGCAGGAACTATCCCCTCATTGCATTAGATATGGACATTTTGTTTACTGTTGCCTAAAGGCAACTATCAGTTGTAGGCTTTGTGGCCAAGTAGATTTAAAGGATATGTAAGTACGCACCCTGCTATTGCATTTTATGTAAAAAAAAATTATTTGTATCATTATAATCCGTGCAGAGTTGATATAGTCAAATCTCAATCTCATGTTTTTCTACAAAAAATGAACTAAAATATATGCTTGTAGCTACCTGGCTCAACTGCAATCTAAATGTGATGTCCCTCTTCTTCCAGGTTACCTATGTGCAAAAGCAAATGCAATGTACAAAAACAAGCCTGACAGTGTCACACGGTTGCATCCAGTACACAGCAGTTTCCCATTATAAGTAAAAAAGGAGCTGTTCTTTTTAACATCTTAATGCTAACTGGCTACATTTCATAGGCATTTCTTACGTGTGAGTTAGGGAACTTGAGCTGTGAAAGGCTGCGAGGCACAATGAGAGCTCTAGAAGTTGTCCATGAATTGCAGCCTAAAAGTTTAGAGGAGTTATTAATATATGTAACAATATCACCCCTGGGCTTCATTCAGGATTTGGGCTCCTTCGGCCTGGAGAAAGGACAGGAATTAGTAAGTCTGTGTGTTAGGCCCACGTTAACCAGAGATAGGAGGCTATGTGGCTGAGAGGGCTCTGGCAGAGCTGTGAAGGGTGTCTCTCCTCGGGCAGGGAGGTGGACCTCCCGTCTGCGGGACATTCTCAGGTAGGAGAAAACAGAAATGTCCGTTACGAAAAGACAACGGAAGAGTGTGAAATTCCTAGTCTACTAGCTGGTCCAAGTAGTTTTTTCTGTAATGCACGACTCATATAAAAAATTCAGAGACAGAAGTAGTTTAAAATTTTTCCTTTTAAATGGAAAATGGGTATTTGCTGCATCTGCAGGGCACTGAGGCTGACAGGAGCATCCTCTCCAGAGGGCAGAGCTCTGTGACCCCACTTACCTGTAGCTTTCTCTTCTCTCCCAACATGATTCGTCTCTTTGCCAGGTGAAATACACACATAGCACAGAGAAACAACCTGCTGTTGTGCTTCACAGTCTGCTTTTCTCAGGGCTTTCAACCCGTAACACTCTGTTAGATTGCTTTGGCTGTGAGATAGAGCAGTCCCATTTCACTTGTTTACAGACACTCACAGCACATGCTGTAACGGTCTTCTCATGTGTGTGATGTTGCTCCCTACTTGGACACTTAGAAAAAGACCTATATTATTCCATGAAAAAAGTGGTGCAGGCCTGTGTCTATGGCAATTGGAGCACTGTTGTTATAATACCAGTTCTGCCATTGTACCTATGTCTTATTGAAAGGTCGTATCTATTTTCTAAAGCTTTATAAATTAATCCAACGTATAACAATCAATAAAGCAGGTAACTTCTTCTATGACCCACAAAAGCTTCTAGCAAATTTACTTACCTGGTAACCAGCAAGGACCAGATAACTTTCTGTGGATCAGTCATTAATGTCAGTCCTAATGTCTACAGACTATAAAATGTTAATCAACCTTACATTAAATATTGATATGTCTATAGTCAATCATCATATTTGCCTTTTAATCAGATGCGTTGAGTACATCTTCTAGTAAGCAGGAAATGACAAGTTTACAGTCTCTCAGGATCCAGTTAGGAATCAATTGCTGAGATTAAGCTTCGTAAACTGCAGCAAGGCTACAATTGTGATTCTTAAATTTTAATTAAGTATATAGCTAATAGTCTACAGTAAATGAGTTTTCCTCTTTTTAACAATTGCTAAAAATCTGTTACTCTCTTCCAAATTGCAACTCTTAAATAAAGGTCTGAATATCTTTTCATTTATCAGATATTGAATTATCTCTTGAATCTTCTACATCTGAATGTATTAAACTTTAAATAATCAGTTTTACTGATGGAGTGCTTATCGTAGGATAACATTGTTCTGTCTCCATAAAGCTTGCATTTCTGCGAAAACCTGAAATGACCACTAAGCAAAAGAACTGCTATATCTTGCCAGTAAATTTGATATTGCAAAGATGTTTCTATTCTCATTCTGCAGCTGAATTAGCAGAGCGGGGACTAGTGAAGCAGAGAGAAAAAACATTTTCTTGATAGGGTTCAGAAGTGACATGTTTTCTTGGTCCTCCAAATTGCCTGTCAAATTAAAGAGCAAGTCTGAAAACTTCTGTAATTATCTAAACTATTAACTCTAACAAAGATTCACATGTCTTTCCTACTGTGTTAAAGAAGGGCAGTTTCAAATCGTTAAGCTTAAAACCTTCGGAGAGAAGCAGTTAACATTGTCCTGGAGCAAGACGGCTAGTTACAAACCACTCTAGTAAAAATTTCAAGCAGAAGCCTAAGGTTGAATTTTAACTATTCCACTGTGTATAGACTGAACTATTCTGGTCTAACCCTTTAAAAGCAAATCTGCCCCTACATCATCAGGTTAAATTAACGATTTATTAAAGCCAAAAACTCTCTCAGTGCAGATTTGATACCAATTTCTTCCATGACATAAGTGTAAGTATTATACTTAATGTGTATTAAAATATTGATTAGTCAAACACCCAAGTATTAGATATGGAATTAATAACGACTAAAATTTTGCAGATATCAGAAGCTGACAGTCATTGTCCCTTTTGCCTTTCAGTGAGCATGGACTAAGTACTCTTAAAATAACTTTTTTTTAGTGTCATCCTCTTCCTATAGCTAGAACATAAATACATTTATTATTTCCATATCTTTGGCATGGCTACGTATGAAATTGTAGAACATAACATCATTTCTGCAGTGAATTTTATTGGTAATACGAGGCTGGGATTTTGTGTAACTTTCAAGTTTTCTCAGGCTTGGTTTCTTCTACCTTTACCATGTTTTATTCATTTTTTTAAGTGTTTAAGAAATTATTTACTTGCTGCAACAGAATCAGAATCTGACACATTTTTGGGAATGCTCGAAAAGACAGAAGTCAGTTTCTGGTCAGTAACAGCAGGTATTTATATTGGAAAAATTGGTTTATTCAACCTGGAAACTGAAATATATCATGTAGATGATACCTCATTAAAATGAGAACTTGGATAAGGAGCATTCATGAAGAATTATTCATGACACATACACGAATAATTTTCAGTATCAGTAAAGTAAATGTGGGGAAAAATTATAAGTAAATCAATTAAAATACTATTTAAAAAATTCCTGTAAATTATGCAATCAAATTAAATGTAAACTTTTTAATATTCTATGAAAAACAAATATGATAGCAATCTCCTTGCTAGTTTAAGACTGGATTGTAAAACATGGCATTAATAATCTACATATACAAACCACAGTTTTGCAGATAGGCTTATTTCATTACTGGGATGTCAAGAGAAACAGATACTTGCACTGAAGCAATGCTGCAGCAGACTGTCTGCGTCAAGATATAGATGTGAATTTTGAATTAGAACTTAATTAGCTTTTTTCTAATGCCAAAAATAACAAATATGCCTGATTAAAATTAATGATGATATATTAAGTAAGTGAAGGTTACCTAATTGCAACTTCAGTTTAAACAATGCCTGAATTGCCTAATCAAAAATTTTATGCTTCTTGCCTAAATGGCAATTGCTTATGAATTGTTGCTTTGCCACTCTGATTGCCTTTCTTAAAGTTCAGTAAATTGCCAAAGCTCAGAATGCATCAAGTGCACAGCATACCTAGCTGAGCCCTCCTTTGCTATTGAAGCACACAAGAAATTATTTTTTTTATGAAGAAATGGAAGTGTATTGCAAACAATGACATCTCCATGGTTATCCAAGTAATGCTACCCTTACTGTCACTAATGTAAATACACACATCATGTTATTTCAAAGATTGCACATAGCATTTGAGGTCGCTAAAAGACCCAAAACAAAAATAATGGGTAGAAGAATATAGCATAGTATGATAAATATGTAGTTAAACAGTAATCATAGTGCACTCCATAGTGAAGACAATCAGAAAACAAATTTCCAAACTGATGTAAATTGGTTTGGGGTCAATCAAAATGATTTATTTCCATTTCAATTCAAATGCTTTTTAAATGAGTTGTAAATAAGAACTAATTCTTCACATTTTTTCTGAACAAAATTGCTATCAAGATTTCACAAAGAAAAAGTCAGGTTTTCAAGAAGGTGTACTCTATCAAAAAGATTGCTTTGTCAACTATTTTCTCTCTACTGTCTATTGTTTGATTTCCAGGTCCTGACTTGGATATCCAGTCTTATTTACCAGGACACTGAGACTTGTCCTGCACTGATACTTACATTTGACTGACAATGGTTCACTGTAGAGGATAGACTCATATTAACACTTACGTATCTTGTTCATGTAGGAGCAAGAGCCTAAGGTAAGAATCTCCACTTTCACATACGCAAACTTCCGGAATGCAGAAAAAAAAAATATTTTAGAGTTTGGGATTTTTTAGTTTCATAAGGAAACAGAAATACCAAAGTAGTATGTGAGATATTTCTTAATATTTCACCCTTGTGAAAGCTAGAGTTTCATTGCAACATTGCTCACAAAAGTGCAACCTGAAGCTTGCCTTATGTCATGGCTGTGGTTACCTCAATAGCTTTGGCGAGCTCTTCAGAGTGATTTCCCAGCCAAGTCATCCACTAGTATAGGAAAACGTCCATCGTAAAATAAGTTTTGCAATCTTCCACAAGCAGGGCCAAACTCAATAATACCTGTTAGGTGGTGCTGTGATCACCAGCCACAGCGGTGCAATTGCTCAGCAAAGACAAATCCATAGTGGAATCACTCTGCCCTCACACATGGTGCTCCGTGTTCGAACTTGAGGGAAAGAAGTGGAGAGAAGTTGTTCTGCTGTCCAACCTCCAGTGTAACTGGGTCGCAGTGTGTGTGATGCTTGGGGTCTTTATTCAGATCATGTGCCTCTACTGTACCATTTAATTTGGAATCACAGCTAATATGTTTAAATAATACATATCTAGAAATATGGCCGCTCTGGCTGCTAAAACAGTAATTTCATTTTGCAGCTCCTCTCTGGATGATTGTCAAGAGGTTGAACCCGGTAATTCTTTGACTTCGTCTGAGAGAGTAGAGAACGTAGGAGGGAAGGCACACAGGAAAATAAAAGGAAGGTAAAAAAGAAGATAGAGATCAAATCAGATTATGAGGAACATACTAATGCTGAAAAATTATGAAATGTAGTGGCCAAGATGCACTATTCTTTACCAATGAGCAATGACCAATATTCCTTTTTAGAACTCCCTGGAGGTTTTAAAAACACTATACTGGTCTTTAAGGTATATTAGTAACCAAATTCCTTTCCAAGGATTTCATTGGGTGACTTGCTTTCCTAACAATAGTATCCAGCTAGTAAAAGTGTACACTCAGTGGCATTCTACCAGAACATCCTCTCCATTCTCTTCATTTGTGCCTATGACACTGTGTCTACCAGTATGTGTATTTGCTAAAGTCTGCTGGAATTAAGTTGCCCTTGCCAGTAGCTGTAATTAAAGTTTGATTGACAAGGGGGGATATTTATGCCAATAAATGAAGCTCTGTAGATCCAAAGCAGAGTTGTAGATCCTTCTGTCAGCTTTACTGAACTTAACTTAGCATACATAATATGACTTTCTAGTAAATCTCTTTAGTCTACCTGTGAGATTTATATAATCTGACTGTATAACATATATTTTTTAATTAATGATGTCATGTATATGTATTAATGCAATCTGCAATGACCTGTTCCATGTGAATAAATAGCCTACCTTCTAAATGTTATTTGTGACCAATTTTATATCTTAGAAAAGAATGTACAAATACTAATGTCATTTGAAATATGCATTTTCAGTGAATGTTAATATCTGTCATGCTATTATCATTAACTTCATCTATTTCATATCCACTCAGTTGCTGTGATTAGAAATAAGGATGGTTTTGGAGAACATCCAGCTCTGTATCTCCAGTTTATCTGGATGCCAAAGGGGAGAATTTAGTCTACTCACACTGGGTACACAAACACCAATAACACAACTCTTCAGAGATACTGTCTCTGAATAGAGCCACTGTGATGGGTCTGGGACTACCATTTTTAATTTCAATGTCATTCTTATGCCTAAAACATTTATTTTATATTTCTAGAGGAAGCATTAGGTTTAGATGTAGTCACCAAGGACCGTCCTCTCAACCATGACCGTTAGGTGCCATTTTCCCCAGCTTCTCAGTCCAGAGCAGTGTGTTGTCTGTGGTCTCCAGGCTGTTCACAGACACAGAAGTGAGCAGAAGACACTGAAATGTGCCTCCTGATCCAACAGCCAGTTCCTGTCCCCTTTGTTGAAAGGGAATAGTGAGGATGCATTTAGTCAGCTAGATGGATCCAATCCACTGTTAGCCATCTTACCAGCTCTGGAATCATTCACAAATTTTGCAATAAGACCTTGTTGTAAGTCTACAGACATCCAACTAACTTGGTCCTCTTAGGTCAAATGAAGGCAAATGGCTCAGATCAACAGTTACAGCAACAGTCAGTGGACCTGGAAACCAAGCAACTGGGAGGCCAAGAGCCCAGGCAGGGTGAGAGTGACAAGGTGCAAAGGCAGGCGGTAGGGAAGATACTGAGGTGGGCTTTGGCTCCTAATTTTCCCTGTGGGTACCTCCCATAGTATGGTGTGATGGTATGAACCACCAGTCTGTTGAGACTGGGACTGGAACAGGAAACTCCTTGCATCAACGTCCAGACCCTAGTGCTGGGGCTGAAGTACTCTTTTTGAAAAGTGAACTCTGTGAATCTCAAAAGCACAAACTGATGGGTATATGTTCCTACGTCAGCTAGCCACTTTCAAAGTGCTTTCCTGACTGTCACAAGGCTACCAGGAAAACACAGTGGGCCTGAAGGTGATACTCACATTTTGGTAGAGTTCAACATTAATCTAGTTTGTGCTGACCTGAAGATACAGAACATATAGCTTAAAATCCTGATGAAGCAGCAGAGGAAGATCAAATTCCTTTGATTTTTTTTCATGATGTTTTAAGCCTCAACATAAATAAATGTCCCTCAAGATGAACTTCTTATAGAGGAATATATGGGACTATTTTGACTGCATGTGTACTTTGTCTTGGGATTTTAAAATCTGTTTGATTAGACCATCCACTTAGCTGTACCCTGCTACGAAAAGCAGCTGCTAGCATTTCATGGAGATCTAAGCTTTGCCTACTGTTGGTTATTTTAACAAGGTTCTTCAAGAGGAAAGTGTCTTGGCTAAGTTTAATAATTATATGTGTGTCCTCAGAGAAATTAATGGACATTATTTGTATCCAGTATTTCTAAAACCCTTTATTTTTAAAACTTGTGCTTTATAGTATCCCAAAGGAATCCACTTGGAGAATATATAACACTTTTTATTCCATATACTGCAATAATCATAACATAGTTGCATGGAAATAAAAATATGCAAGGGTGCACACCTTGATATAAGTAGGAAATTAAGCTAGGGTTGCATTTAGAGAAGGATGCTAATAGATGTAAAGATGATGAAAATTGCCGGTGTGGAGGTATTAATTTACCTGTTAATATGTGATATGAAAGATAATGAGGATGAATTGAAGTCTGTCAATACACACTACAAAAATATGCATGCAGGGGCTATGGAAATTCAAGCTTAAAAATCCTACAGCTACATTTAATTTTTCCAGATTAGAATCTGCTTCCTGGCTTGAAACTTGGAAAATAACATAGAATCATAATAACAGTTTTTTAACTATCACATTGTATGCATCTGAAGCATCTTTAGAAAAATATATTGAGATCTAGAGAACTGAAGTGGCTCAAATAACACTTTAATGGCACCCTATGAAAACTAGTCACATTGTCTGACTCTCAAACAATACCCTCTGGAAGAAGCTGATCTTCTATGCAATTTAGAGGCAACAAGCACTACTTTCTCAAGCTATCTGAATGCCTTTCTGAGGATGCCTGGACTCTCAAGTGAGCTTGGTCAAGTGGCATGCAAATCTTTCATGATCTCTTGCCTTTCTTAGTAAAACTAAATAAACTCTGTGAGTTTTACTTGGAGATTTTAGGTGGGCTGTAAAAGAAAGAAGGTTAAAGCGTCAGCCCACAGTGAGTAGAAGCAAATACACTTTGCAATGAGACTGATACGCGTTTTTTTAATTGTATTTTTTCCTGCACTCTCCAAGCTGAACATTTTATTCTCTAGGGCTTAACCTCTACATGTGCTAATTAGCCTGAAAGAGAGAAAGAGCACACATTTAATTAGTGTTTGCTGTAGCTCTTTTCTCATTTGGTGGTTTCTTGGGTATTATTCAGAAATAGGAGGTCAGCCAATAAACTTGACGATGCCAAAAAAACCCCAGCTTACCACTGCTGGACACCTCTCTATCTCTGCTGGCAAGAACTTTGCTCTAACCTTTCTCAGCACCTTACAGAATTTCTGGCAGTGCCAGCCTCTGTCACTGCTTCTGCTCCCAGGGGTTGTCCTCCGTACAAGACAGAGGATGACAGCCTACTTATTCTTGTTTAATCCCATGTACATTTGCATGTGAAATCAGGTTCCTAGCACATATAGCACACATATGACCACGTGTTTTATCTTTATATACTTATATACAGTTATATAAAAGAGTAGCAAAAGATAATTAAAATTATGTATATAAAACAGATCTAAAGCAGGAGTATGGCCTGGCTGTGAAATTGAATCCCTCCCAAAATGTCTGTTTCATATGAGTCAAGACTAAACACGTTCCTTAAAGGTTTACCACAAGGATAGCAATCGTGGCATAGAATGCAGGATGATTTTGTTAGGTTTCTTTGTTTCGTTCTGTTTTGTTTTAATTTTGTACAGAAGGTCCCAATAAGTAAAGTTAAGTTTCATTTCATTGGTGGTTAGGACAGCCTTACATACTCCAGGAGAGCCTTATGGTGCTAAGGTGTGACTGTTCTTTTTTGAGTAAAGCTTTTCTCATAACATTTTCTTCCCTTTTCCAGCTGTATCCGGCTATCAGAAAATATAGATGGAACTACTGATGCTATCAAGGAGTTAATATCAACAGCAGGGCTATAGAGCATGGAACAGAGGGCATCACAATTCTTGCTTTAGGAGTTATTTTGGAAACACTGCAGGAGGAAAAGTGACTGACTGAAGATATGACTTTTGGCTGAAGACCAGGAGCAATGCCCTTCATATTCAAACTCTCTCATACATTGCATATTACATTATGCCATGTAGAAGGCCCCAGGGTCAGAATTCCTCCTAGGACACTTGAGTAGAAGTTACCCTTCTAAACCACTTCTAGAGCTCAGCTTTCATCCCATGATTAAAGCAGTAACAGTTCCTCTGCTCTTGAACTAGAAAATTATTGTGAGAATTTTTTGTTAGGCCCATAAGACCCAACCCCTTTAGAGTATTCTTTTCAGATAAAAGTCATTTGTAAAGACCATGCTCTGCTTATGAATGAGTACTTACAATTACAGAATTAAAACCTCAGTATTAGACATTTTGGTTGTTTGAAAAGCTATCAGGTTTCCCCCATTTCTCTGTATCATTTAGAAGTTCCAGTGATGTGCTACAGGGCAGAATTTTCCGGAGTAAAAGGCCAATAAGAATAGCAGTACTCTCTGATGTTAAAAATAAAAATCAGTAATTTACATAAGCACCTTCTGGGAAATGCTGTGTTTGTGTATTGTTTCCCCTGCATTTACAACTACTTTGTTTGCTTTCCAGGTTAGCTGACGTTATATAGTTGATTAGTTTGCTTGCTTGCTTTTGTGCAAGATAAAAAATAATAAATGGAAAACAAACAGAAAACACACAACAGCCAATAACAATTTGCAGCACTCTTCATACTCTACTATCAGGAAGAGGTATATTTTGGAAAAAATAGACAAGATTTACTTTACCTGCCAGACGCAGTTGTAGACTCAGGCACCACAGAGACTTCTCTGCTTGTTCTCAGAGTTCAGATGGTCCCACAGAGAAACAAGTATTCACCTATTCATAGCACATTCGCAGTAAGTCAAACCTTTTAGACTGTCAGTCCTTGTTAACATTACATTATAGTTTATTTTACAGTGCCTCTACACCCAGCTGCTATAGGGTACCCCAGAAGAAGCAGAGCACACGCACATACTCTCAGCCCTTCAAGGAGGTACAACAGAGCTGGTATAAAGATGGGAGTCCCTCCTGGAAGTGATACCCCAGGCGATGGCAGGACCGCTGCACCAACACATGCTTCACTAGATCACACTGCCCTCCAGTGCTTTCAGTCGTATTAAAGTATCTTCTCATTTTTAGGACTGAGGTGAAAATTACTTACTCAAGCAGTCAGTCAGAGGATGATATTGTTTGCTTGTAAAATACCTGGATCTGTATCAGACACAGTGAAGACTAAAGTAAAGTAAATTTTGCAAGCTGAGAAAAGAACATTGATGCAGTAATAGCCAGTATAACTTAAGCTATGTTGCATGTGCCTTATCACATCCTTTCTGCAGCCCTCCACTCATACTTACTATTTTGTTCAGAAAGTCCCTGGAGAATTAGGTTTGAGAGAGAGAGAGGAAAATGAGGAAATGAGATTAGAGGTGGGAAAATGGCAACAAGAATTTCAGTTTCCCTTTTCTAGTGGGAGAAGTGAAGAATTTGGGACAGATCCCACTCCTATCAAGGTCAATGACAAAATGCCCATTGACTTTAATGAGAACATGGTTGATTTGCTTTGGTTATATTGTTTCTTATTTTCTAGCTTCATCTTGTGGCTGGCTAGAAAGTTTGGTTTTAGTTGCAAGTGTTGATGATAGCTTTCACACTATTAATTTACTACAGAGAAATCCCTTTCAATCCTGTATTCTTATAAGATTCAGGTTGACTCAAAATGACTGCATGTAGCCCTAAAGCAAAACACTCTCTCAGGGATGAAGCTGTAGTACATCACTATGGCATATTTCTTCTATTTTCAAACTGCTTAATTAAGAAGAAAAGGATTTTAAAGGGTGATCTAGGACAACTATAGCAATTGCTACCTTACACTTAATCATTGGCTGCGGGAACAGTTGCAGGACTAAAGGTAATGGGTTTCTGCTTAGGCTGAATTCAAAGGGGTGAACATTACGATGAACTAGATCCGGTCAGCTTTTGCAGAAAACATCAAAGAGAAATCAGTCTAATTGTGTACACAAAGAAAACTAGACAAACAAATCTATCCTGGTTGATGGGTGGAAGCCAGGAGTTTTTCTGACAGCCAAGTAAATCAAAGAAAAGCTCATTTATTTCAGTATTGAAGTTAATACAAAAGCAGAATTTTACTCAGTCCTTTAGATAGTTTGAGAGAAGGAGTTAAAGGAATCTTAACAGATAAGATATTGCATGGCCCTAGGAATTGAATTAGCAGGTGTGACTCAAAGGTGCGGCTTAATGATTTGTTAACCATTCTGTAAATTAAGTGAGGCAGGAAGCTTTGCAGCTCCTCACAAAGGACAGCCCCCGATAAAGATCGGAAACTTGCCTTAAGGAACTGTTAAAACCTATCCTGAAGCAAGAGATTACCAAGTGGTAATGAAGAGGAGCCATCAGCCTTCATCTCCAGGACCCCCAACGACCATCACGAGGAGGCACTGCGCAAGCGCAGTCGGGAGGAGTCCATGGAAATGACCTCTTGGAACTAATTTTAATACGAAGCGAGGATAGGTCATCCCTATGTATAGGCGTGTTGGGAAATCTCATGCATATGTAACACTGACCTGTATAAGTTTGAAGCCGGTCGCCACGTGGGGCGCGCACGACTTTGGTGGGACTACCCCGCCGTGCTGCCCGGCGCCGAATAAACATACCTACTTTACAGTCTTACAGATTGTGGAGTCCGTTTTTCCGCACGTCAAGTTTTCTTAGAGGTAGATAGGTAGACGGATAGATATAAAGAGAGAGAGGGGAATAGACAGATAAAAAGATAGAAGATATTTTGACATGGCTACTGAGAATCAGTTACGGGAAGTTAAAGGTGCTTAGAGAAGTTCAGTTTTGAAAGATCTGCTTGAGTTCCTGAGCCCCCGGTACCACTTCTCAGTCTACTTTATTTGCTTTTTACTAATGACATAAGCAAGGTTTACAGCTCGCCTATGCTTTTTAGACTCAATTCTGAGAGAAAGTGGCTTTATGTGAGTCTACTCTTACTGTCAGTCCTTATATTTCTGCTTACAGGTCTGTTTTGAACTTGTCAACCATAAAACCAGTGACCAATTTCAACCAAATTCAACAGACTGTTTTGAAAATAGGTGAATAGACACTACTAGTGTCTCCTTTGTCTTTACCTCACACTCATTAGACATCAGACACTGTTGTGTGCCTCAGGGTATGAAATCTTGGCAAGCTAGGCTTCTGTTGTCTCAGGGCTTGTGGAGTTACTTTCTGTAGTGATATGCAGTAACATTGAGCTTGAAATGAAAAAGGCAATCCCAAATCTTGCCAAGGTGGTACAAGTTAAACTAACCAACAGTTCCGCTTGCTTTCATCATTTACTCCCTATGTCTAAACTACTGAGAGATAGCTAAAGAAAAGAGCCCTCTCCATGTCAAGCAATGAAAGTCCCTTCACACTGCAAAGGAAGTATCAGAGCTGTGTCCTGAGTGCCGACTGGTTATGACATTTCTTCTGAGAAGCACTTCTGGTCTTGCAACACAGGATTTACTGATGTGCATTGGAGTAAGTAAGAGACAAGAAATATTAGAAGACAGCAAGTCATTTTTTTGGTAAAATTTTCACATTCGGGTGGTCAGACTTTCAACAGGATTTTCACTTGTACATCGGTATTGTAGTTCTATCCATATGGACAGTAGATCTGAAAGAGGACACAACAGAAGTATGTCTGAGCAGCAGGTTTACTTAAAGATTTGCATTATGAGAACATGAACTTCTCTGACATAGGGGGGGAACTCAGACACAGAGCTGACCTCTTCTTTTCCTTATTCTGGCTTTCTACAGAAATCTCTGGCCTCGACATATTTCCTTCTGACTTGTACTGGAGACAGTGAGTAAGAAATCTGGCAGCAGGGCTTCTGGCTTCATCTCACAATTAAGATCTCTTTCAGAAGAAAATCAAAGGACTGTCACCAGTGTCATGGGAGAACATTCGTGAACAGCAACAGCACAAGTCTGTAAGTAGTTCTGTGTCTGTTCTTCATTTTGACCTACACGTTCTTTTGTTTTCTTAGATAGAGTCTTAGATTTTCCAAAAGGAATGAAGAAAATCCCACTGATGAGAAACATTTAACACATGCTCTCCTGGAGCAGCTATAGCTTAAGGTGAGTGATTAGGAGCCATTGATACCAAATGAGTCCTTCAGGCAATCCAACAGAGCAAAGAGCCCCGCAGTACTCTCCTCCAGAGAGCAGCAATCACTGCTTCATTCTCTTGTGAAGAAAACCAGGAAAAAGAAAAACAACCCAAACAACCCGGGTTCTGAAATACAGAAACGAATGGAGCAGGAAAACGAATCTTCTGCTTGATGAAGACGAGCAATGCTGGTTACTGTGAACAAGTCACAAGGCGAAGGGAGTGAAGGAGGAACAAGCAACACAAACAAGATTGACATTGAAAAGAAAGCGGGAAATTACCCTAATTGCCAAATAAAAATAATAAAATAATATGAATTAAAAGAAGCAGAAATAATTCTGTAAACACAATGAGGAATGAGTAAATGAGCAATGAAGTCAGCTACAAAGAGCCAACTGTGTCTTCTATTCTGATCTGATGCCTAAAAGCTTTCCAGAAAAGTGTTCAAGATTCTTTTGTGAAAGCACCTAGCAGTTCCTCTAAAAACTATCTGTCAGAGAGGAAAGTGTCTTTACAGGTTATGGTGTTATTTGTAAGAGAAATCTCACAAAACTCTTGGAATTTCCATTACTCAAAGTGAAATATATAGAACATTTTGTTATATTCTTGCATGTACTAAAAAGGAGAGGGTTGAGACCAGGAAGATGGAAGTGCCTGTGCTAATAGCATAGTATCTGACTTATTTCTACTGTTTCTTTAAATCATAATATTTGGTTCAAATTTCTTTTTATTAATGACATCTGATTAAAACCTCACAGTACCACATCAATTTTAAAGGTGTGTAAACTGACACCGCAATAGTTTCAAGGTTAGATTAGATTTTGCCACTTGTACTAGTGTTGAAAATTCTACAATCCACAGATGATTTTACTGGACCTACTAAACCACTGAGAGGTGTGAAATACAGTGCTGTAAGAATAACACTGGAAAAGCATTTAAATGGCTTGGAAAAAGCATATCACTGGGCAAAACAACACGGAATCTTAATAACCATTTCCTCACCACAAACACTAGCCAATGTGCTCTACATTCAATTCAGCATTGCAAATAAATCTAAATTCATCTCTTCTGAGGTTCATTCATTTGGTCCTCTGGGGCACTGTCAGAGCAAATTGCAAAGCTTTGCATTTTAGCCTGGTCATTATTGCACTTTCTCTCTCTTTTTTTTTTTTTTTTTTTTTTTTTTAATAAACTGTGCTTAAGCAAATTGGGATGTCTCCTTACGAAGAGCTTCTTGAAGTTTTAGCTGCAAACAATTTTCGCGTCCTTTCAGAAGTCTTGCCACCATGTACATTTCATTCCGTTTCCCTTCTACTCCAGTGGGTGCAGAATGCTCAGAAGAAATTGTATTCACTCAATTATCACATAGTGTGACTACACAAAAAATCCTATTATCATCAAAGGATATTAGATTGCAGCAGGGCAATTGCAGAAAAAAAATATTAAGACTCTGAAAAGACAGGGAGTTCATAAAGATAGGTGACACAATCCTGTTATCTAACTCCATAAAAATTCCTTGTACTTCATGTTATCTCTGAAACCCATGTAGCACTTTTTTTTCTTATGAAGGCTCAAGGAAGCTGTAGTGAAAGGAGGGCGCCGTTACTCAGACTCCTTTAACTAGCTAAGCTTTGACTCACTTCTGTAGAAGCAAATAAGGTGCCCCTCCAAATAAAACAAGATGCTGACAGGTAATTTTATTCATTGCCTTTGGACAATAAATGACAGAAGTTAACCTGCTGACGAATATTTGTCACTGGTGAATATTTGTCATAAGTTCTCTTTTATTTCGCTCCACCAGATATAGGAAATGCTATTAGTGGTAGAACAAACATATTTAGCTTGAACTGTCATAGCTCCTGCTTTTTGACTGCAGGGAGCCTTTCAGTGCAGGCAGCAGATGAGAGAGGCCCTTCCAGAATTTAAGCAGCTGTGGGATCAAGCTGGTTGGGATGGGCTGGGGATGAGACACAGTCTGTGGTACATGTGGAGGACCATGTTCTGCTGACCCACAGCGTTCTCAACCTGAAAGTCCTGTCAACTTATACAAATGTACTCCAATTCAGTCCTTACCACGATAGAAACCTTTTTCTAACCCTTGGCAGAAATAAATTAAATTGAAAATGTTTCAAAATCTTCTGGAACCGAAAAATATTTAAGATCATTCTCTTTGTGCCTTAGACCTTAGGACTTTTCAGTTCTTCAGCCTTGAATCTCCTCTTTCTGATTCAGAATACAACTTCGCCTCAGTAGAAACAGCTTCTTCACAGACCCCAGGGCAGGCTGCAATATTTATCTGAAAACAGCAGTAAAAACTAAAGCAGCTAGATGTTGTTGTGCTCCATGCTCATGCATCTTGCCTGGTCTGTTCCACTGCAAACATATTCTTAGCTTTTCTACATAAAGTAGGGTTTAATACTAAAACAAACGATAATATTCTCTGAAGTTATGTAAGGTTTTGTGCCAGAAAAGACAAGAAAATGATAGCCATAGCCCAAATTCCAGCTCTGATAGCTGTTTCATTGCTTAACAAGAACAGGAAAGAAGATATCCTACCAGGAAAAGCTATGGAGCTTATTTGGCAAAGATTTTGCATATGGATGAGATGAAAGAAGGCACAGCTGGTTTCAATTTTCTGTAGTGGAATTTGGCATTCAAAAGTATGGCAAATGCTGGTAGAAAGAGTAAACCAAAACTCAGTCTGGCATCAAACAGATAGATACCACATATTTGGGTCAATATACTTGCTTCAGACTCAAAACACAACTCAAATTTTCATTATCCATTAAAAACCAACCACACAGGCACCTGTTCCTTGGTTTTGATTCCACTAATGGCAATGTAAGGAGTTTTCATTTACTATTACTATTCATATACTATTACAGACCAGCGCTATTACTTCCATTTTACAACAGAAAATGAGAAAGAAATAAAATTTAATCCAGTGTATTTTCTTAACTGTAAATAAGACTGGTGATATTTTCCCCTCAAAGAAATTACACTAAAGTATACTTTTTGGTTCACAGAATGCTGCTTAAAAGTATCTAAAAGATAATGCTTCAGTGCTTTTCTTTTCTCTCTCTCTCTCTCTTTTTTTTTTTTTTCACAGAAATATGGTTATGGGTCACAAGCATGAAAATGTTATTTTTGTGTTACTGTGAATGACTGATTGTTTCCAAGTAACATATTCCACAGCTTGGGAGGAAAAAGGCAGTGGGGCTGTATACAATATTCTGAGAGCAGACAGATGGAGAACAAATTATCTAGTAAAGTAACCGTCTTTACCCCACTGTACTCAGTAAAGTCCATTTACATTTTCTCTAGCTTCCCTGAATATACCTATCTAATTTTCACTCGATTATCTTTTCCGCAAACTACCCAGCCTACATCAGAGGGGGCAAAAATAAACTAAATAATGTTGCTTCAGTAATAACAAATGCAGAAATATGCCTTGCAGTATCGTTTGTGGAACATACATCTTCTGACTACTGTGGAAGAGTTTCAGTAATTGGAAAAATAAGGGTAATTCTGTGATGGTGCAGAGCAGCTGCACATTTAAGGCAGCATTAGAGATATTCAGTAATAACAACCAACATCGACCTAGCCTCCCACAAAAGCCAAGTGAGGTGGAGGGATTTTCAAACAGATGAATCCTGCTTATGATTTATTTCTCCTAGGCAGGTAGGGAGTATATGTTTGCCTTCAAAATCTTATTCTTAATCTGTCCACTTCTGAAAAAGACTTCTCTTCCTCCCTTCACACTGTGGAGGTCAATGTGTGTTTGCTTCCACGCAAAGGCTTCCCTCAGATCACCACCAGGCCACTTTTCTAGCAGCCAGGTTGCTTTTGCTCTGGACTTGCTAAATGCTGGAGATTTCCAATAGCGCAGTTTGATATTGAAATACAGCATATGCTACTGTTGGTTGTCCAGGGCGGCTGCAATCTCATGTTCGTAGGTGGCAATCATGCACCATCTCCAGGCTTGAGAGAATTCCTCCTCCTCCCTGGAAAAGCAGCCTGCAGGAGGCTGCTACATCTGCCACCCCTGTTTTGCTCCAACTGCTCAGTACCCTCGAATCCCACTTCTGCCCTGCAAAAGGCAAAATGCACCTTCCATCTTGGAAGTTGCCTCCTGGGCAAGATAAATCCTGGAGAGAGATGGGACCTCAACTCTTACTCTACAGGAGAGTATGCACAGACATCGTTACTGTTTGGTCCAGTTTAGTGTTTTTTAGTTCGCTCTGTGTAAAACTGAACTGTACCTAAATGAATTCACATTGTTTGCAAAAGAGCTTCAGAAAGTGAAGGTGAAAGGCTTGTGCAGAAGGAAAACACCGCTTGTGCCTTGCTACTGATGCAAATTGCAAACGCAGAATGGTGAAATACATTGTGGCATTTATAAAAGTTTTAAGACATTAATAGTAGGTTCATTTCTTGTGCTTAAAGAAATGTGCTGACTTCCAGAGTTTTTTAATGAAATCTATCACTTTATTATATTATTATGTTAATGTATAATTACTCATATATTTTGCAGCCAAAGGAAGCACACTCAATTCCATATACATTTTTAGAAAAATCACCATTATATAATGAAACATAACATTAACATGTACGTTCTTCCATATTATACACTCAGTACTCTTAATGATTGTAGCTAATTACTTTGTGGAAGCTTTTTTCAAAATATAGTTTTCCTTTAAATCCAAGACACTTTCATTTAAGTTCCAGAAAAATTGGGATGCAAACAAATTCGGTTTCATTCCTAATGCACAAAGGGTTAACAACAGCCTTGGAGCAAGAGAAAGGGTTTCAAGACGAGTTATTCAGGAGAACATGTGTGGGAATACTGGCTTTCTCTTCTAAAGAGTGGGAAGATTTTGTACACAGTGTTTTTGACTCAACATTACCTTTTCTGATTTAGTGCTGGTGAGGATTTTCATGTATGAAAAGCCCTTTCAGCTCATTGCTGTGGTCTGTTCCTGGACCAGGCAACCCATCGTCTTGCTGGGTAGTGACAGCGGAGGAAAGAAATCTCTGCTTTAAAGATATGAACACAGATTTTCCTGAACCTACTCCCACCTGTGCTTCTGCTTGGTCTTCATGTAGTGCCTTAAGGCCTTTCATTGAAACATGCCTCCGAGTGTGATTTATAACTGCAGAAACTTGCTCTGAGATTAAAATCCTGTCCATGCAACTGTGGGGACGATGTTTAAGCCACTATTTCCTGAAAACTCAAGCAGTGACGTAGATTACTTGTGGGTTTGGGCAGCAATTTGAAATATCTCAGCTTTTTTTTTTTTTTTTTTCTTTTTTTTTCCCAGTGTTTTGAGGAGATTTAAGACTGCCCAAAACTCCAGAAAATTGGTAACTACATGTATTAAAAGAATGACCCACAAGCTGTAGGCACATAAAGTGAAATGGCACTCTAGTTTTCACATACCTGTGTGGTGATGTTCACTATTCTACAATAGGGATCATATTCACTTATTTTTCTCTGCATACACGGATTCGAAATTTTTATAGCAGGGAAGGATGTCTTATTTTAGGATCTCTACAGACTGATGCTATAAGCACCCTCTGAAGTTGCCATCATTCTGGCAGTGTTATAACAAGGGCAGGCAGATGTTGGCCCTCAATGAAGGAAAAGTGGCTTGGCCACAGCTGGAATTTGATGCTGTGGAGAAAGGTCATCAACCTACACAGCAGAAAAAGATGAAAAACTCTTGTGGCCAGAGTAATGATTTCCTCATTAGTATCTTCAGTAGATATCAGAATGGAAGGTTTTCATCATTCTTTGCCAGGAAAGGGTTTAAACAATCCAGAAATGACATAAAGCCCAAAATAAGAATTTTCACGGTCATGACGTTTTGCACCTATGTGTGTGTGTGTGTGTGTAGAAAAAGCCAGTTTTTACATGAAAAAAAATTAGCTTTGGGCAATGTGTAGCCTGAGATCACAGGGCAAGTGGCAAGGATCAAGCTGACGGAGGCTGTCACTGCAATGCTCACGCAGGTCTTGTCCACAGTACCTGAAAGACAAAGGAAAGAGAAGACAAGGAAGAAGAGTAATTTCTGTTTCTATTCATCTTGTGGCTATCTTGTCAGCAACTAAAAGAAACTATAAATGCAGACCATGCTGATCCTTTGCATCTCTTGAGGTTGGAACAAAACCAACTGTTTGTACGCAACTGTAAAAATATGTAGTCTTTGGGAACTGCTCTTTCACAAGTACCCACAACTGGTAAATGAAGTAGTGACAGCAGTCACAGACCAGCTATATTTTAGCTTCTGAATTACAAACTTCTGAGCTATTTTCCCATCTTTACAATTTGCAGGACTCTGAGCTGCTGTGTTTAGCAAACCTGATAGGTCCTTTAAAGAAATTTTAGCACAGTATTTAAAAAGCTAACCTTTGTCTGCATCCAAAAATAAATTTTATTTCCTTAGAATGGGTCCATATGTGATTCCCTCCCCCCCCCCAATTTTGTAAGGTTACAACCATGCTAATATTAGTAAGAAAGCGCAGTTAAAACATCCATAACTCAAAGTAACAGAGATGAAGTATATTTCTAGGATCTCTCTTGATTTGGCATCTGCAGATACATGAAGTCATTCTTTAGGTCATCAAGTACATTATGTAAATGTCTCATTATATTTCCATGTAGCATACATACATGTACACATTGGCATTAAATGGACAATACTGGGTGTGAAACTGAGCAAGTGTAGCATTTTCAACCCTGGGCCTTTGTCCTCTTCTACTGTATTTTCTTCCCTCTCAAATACTGCAAGTTACTTTCAAACTCAGTTATTTGGGATAAAAAAATATGAAATTAATTCCTTAATTTTCTGGGTGACCTGTTTGACTTTTATTTGTCTTTGTCAGCCACCTCTAGCAAAACAGGTGCTTTGGCGTCATCCAACTACAACTCACTCAATATATTCATATGTCCTGATAGAACAAAAACAGTTTTATGAGTGAAAAAAAATGACTCTTCTAACCAAATCCCCACATCTTCACTTTTCAGTTTTAGAGCATGCCAATATAGCAGATCATACTGTAAGAGACAGAAATATATATTGATTGTGGAATAAGTTACCTTGGGTGCTGGAAGATGTCATGCAGCATAACAAACAGAAAAAAACTTATTCTGTCAAGAAATAGGACCCTTAAACTCATGCTGCCACAGCTAAATATCTATATTCATCCTTATAGAAATGCTGTTCTTGATGTACTGTTAAGAAACGTTGGTTTTTACTGAGAAAGACAATAAAAAATGGCAGAATTTCTATGTGTTTATTATAATATTTTCCCTCCCTCTACTCAAGTAATCTTCAGCTTCTGTTAACTTACTAAAGTTATGCTGCTGAGAGCTTTTTGTATTTTTTAAAAAAATACAGAAGAGGGGAAACAATTGCAGACTGGAGTAAGTAAGTCTTCCAGATAAAATAGAGATATGTTAAAGAAAAACACCACTGTATTTGCAGACAGCTCTATTACTTCCTTGAAAAACAATTTCTTGAAAGCTCAAAGCATATTTTTTCTCTTTATGCCTTTATTTTATTCCCTTATTTACTACCTGAAATGCTTTGTAGCAGAAGTTGTACAGTGAAGAGTCCAACATCCAAACCAGTTATTAATTCACTTTGCCATGAAACGATCTTTTGTTCTACTCGACTCCTTGATGAAAAAGTATCACTGACGGACTCTTCTGGGGACCTCTGGGGGAAAGGTCATATCATTACGAGTTGTAAATAAGCTCTAAAGCTTTTTTAGAGGTTTTTCTTTTTCTTCAGTATTCTTGCCTCTCAGCAGACACATGACATTCCTCTGCTGCCAAATTCCACTTTGCTAAAAAATACTGAGAGTCGGAAAACACCATCAGAAGCATGTGAAAGGCAGGGATTTTCTTTTTTCACTGTGAAGGCAAGCCAGTTTGAAGCGAACTCCGGATCAGACTATAGCTATACTTCAGCAGCTATACTTTCACTCGATAAGAATTTCTTTCACCCCCCTGGCCAAAATATACTTCATATAGCAAATTGTAGCTTGCCTCCTGAATGTTTTAACATGTCTCAAAGAGAAACCGCTAAATTCTGTATTCTCTCTCACATGTATTCATTACAATTTACATTTAGATTTCAGTACAATGAATTTTTAGTAATGCATACGATTTTCATCACTTTATACAACAGTCAAGCATACTGGGGGGCAGCGGGGGAGTCTTGCCATTCCAGGGTCTCTTGTCCACCCTCGTTCCCTTCACCTCGTTGGG
>NW_009606426.1:30913-36208 GCF_000690535.1 Cariama cristata | reverse complement strand
GATTATTCCAGCACATGCTGGAGCTTCAACACATTATATGACAGATGACTCCCCCTCGGTGCTGAATGTAGGCATAAGGGCTCACCTAAGCCTTTATATAAGAGTATATCATTAGCACTAGCAGAAATGATGATGCATATTGGTAGCGATGCAGCTCAGTCCTCACCTGCATCCGCATTTTTCACAACTGCAGCAAGACTACCACCCACTACATATCCTGAGAGGAACACTAGGTAAAATACAGAATAAACATAGAAATAAGGCAGGTCCAAGAGCTATTTTTTAAGTTTTTCTTAATATAACTCACACTTCAGCAAACTATATTTGGTTCTTCTGTCCATTCCTTTGCTATGACTGGAAAAAAATTGCTATTTATTGATATTATCCCTTGATTAGAAGAGAGTGTAAATGAAATGTGAATTGTTTTCTTCCTGGCTCACAAGATCAGCCTGAAACAGGTTTTAGCATGTTATGGATCACTTAATCAGCACAAGATCCATTTGTTGATTCCCATGGGGGTTTTGTTTGGGTTTTGGGTTTGGATTTTTTGTTCTTTTTTCTCTGGCAAGGTGATGCTGGAAATGAACCAAGGGACCTTTTCTGTATTAATAACACCCTTTGTTGTTATATCAGTGGCAAGTAAATGTGACTGACATTTATTTTAAAATGAGAAACATAGGAAATAAGAAAGCAAACAAAGCATAATAGATAGCAGATATTTGTTTTGTAGGAGGAAGGGAAGGTATCTTTCTATATTTATGCAACTCAAGGTCTGTTTAGAAAACATAGTTGAACTGTTTGATGTTTTTGAAAGCCAGCTCTTTAATGATGACATATTTTCAGCATCATCCTGAAAAATTAGTCACACTGGGGCCACTAATTTGAGATACTTTACTTCCCATGCAGTTCAAAAAAAAGAAGGTAAGCTTCGATGGTTTACTGGGGAAGAAAGGAAAGGAAGAAAAAGAGAACATGCAAAGCACAGTCCTGCACTCACTTTAGCACAAGCCCTCTCAATTTGTGCTCAGCTTCACCAGGGAATAAATGAGGATGTGGGAGGGTTCATCCGCAATTTTCCTGGGAGGCATAATCTGATAACAGAATATGTGCTAATTAAATGCTAATAGTCCTAATTAAGTGCTAATATCTCTAATTATCAGGAAAGAAGTGGAGAAAGCAGGTTAATTTTTACTTTATCTTAATTTTCTAATTTGTTTTATTACAAAACCTCAGTGTCAGACACTGAAATTACTTGGTTATTAGATATAGTGTGCTTTTGCATAGACCCTTCCTGCACGCTTTGTGCCTTGGCAGGCAAGAACAGGAGCTGCCCCATCTCCAGAGCTGGATGATGGCCTCTGGAACTTCACCTGAAGGTTCCAGCACCTGTTTTTTTCCTCTTTTAAGGAATATCCATTTTTTTCCCGGGTGTCTTTTAAGGGAGCAAAAGTCTGGGCCTTTAAATGTGGCATACATTTAAATGTGGCTCCTGTTTTCAGGTGTATCTGCCTGTCTGCTTTTAAATATATGTAAAATCCTTGGAAATATATATATATACACACATAATTTTTTAAAAAATATTTATTTATAGTTTTTGTTGTTATTTCCTTGGTTTTGATTCTAATAAGATTGTAAGAATAATCAAGTATAATGTTGACTTCAAGGCACCTTTCAAATTATTGTAAGCTTTACTTTTATTGTTCCTTATTAGTCTTAAGGAACTATTTTTTTTTTTCATTTTTTTAATAATAAGTATGTGTGTGTATATATATATACACATATATATATTCTCCTTTACATTGTCTCAACAGATACATGCAGGTAGCACAATAGATGCTAAGAGATAATAATGTAACATGCTGTTTTGGAAAAGAAGCATGATAGGATCTGATGATTTTTTTCACGAGAAGAAGTATCTGATCAGGTGCCTTGGTAGGGACTCCACCCATGGGGTGTACTGAGCCACTGAGAAGAAAGCTGTGAAAAGTAATTTGAATTATATGTAGAGTCTCACTTAGCTGGCTGATGTACTGGAAGCTTTCCTTGTCATCTCCAGTTAAGGCAGAGATGTGAAATATGTACAAATATTTATATCTGTGTACATACATACATGTATATATGCTGATATATATACATCTAAGCATACAGATAGTTATAAATGTGTTTTCTAATATGTAAGCTATCCTTTTTTTCACCTTCATATAACATTTTGAAATAATACTAAGTGCTTCTGCATTGAGAAGTCATCACGGTTGAGCTGAGAGGTGGCTCTCGCGCTTCCCCAGGCTGTCAGCAGACCTTCAAAAAGTGGATGGAAAAGCCTGTGGGCAAATGAAAAGCCTTTTCTTTGGTTTGCAGCAGATGGATTGTGATGGTTTCAGCCAGACACCTGGCGATGCCCGCACCAGTGCCAGAGGGGCAGGCGCAGAAGTGCGGGGAGGAGATGTAACATCTGCCCCATCCTCAACTGTCCCTGCTCTGAGCCAAACCTCTCCACTGACCCTGCCACTGGGTTCTGGATCCTCCTCAACTTCAAAGCTACCTGGTAAGCAGTTGGGGAATTGTCTGCTCTCTGCCCATAAGGGGTTACTTCATTTTCAGAGCAGTTTTAAGGGTCATAGAAAAATACACAGCTCATCCAAAACTCTTCCACAAGTCATTTAGTCATGCCTCTCTGCTCAACTGCTACCAGCTCATGTCCATCACAACCATGGCAAAAGCAACAGTTACACATTTCTGCCTTGAGGTTTAACTGGGGTTTTTTATGGAAAGCTTTTTCCTAATAATCCACGTGCAACAGGAAGAAAAACCTTTGGCTCTCACTTGCAGCATGTTTCTTTAACGGAATCAATGCCCATTTCCAAGACATATTTCTGTCTTGTGTATTCCTCCTGAACTTCTGGCTTCTCTTTTATCTGCACATTTCCGCTCCATGGTCATCCAAGAGATTTCCAGACAAAAAATTCAGTATGTCAGATTATCCTGATTAGGCTTTAAAGAGCTCAAGGATAAAACAGGGAAGCTATTTATAGAAGTGTATATACACACAGAAATGCACACGCATGACTTTTGTAGTGTAAGGATGTGTAGAGTTACAAAACCACCCTGCATAGCTGGCATGAGCAATCCAGTTCAGTGCTGAGGTCAAAAGGTGAATATGCTTGAACTTAAGCAGAGGAAAGATAGATAAATATTTGCAATGGTAGGGATGGACAGGAACTTCTATAATTTTTTGTATTATTCTACCACAGGGGGGTTGGGCTAGGTTAGATGACCTCTAAAGGTCCCTTCCAGCCCAAATTCTAAGAATCTTCCTGAATCGTCCTTATCTTTACCTACAGAAGCTGAGAAGTGAGAATTTATTAGCAAAAGTTCCCAGTGAAACCAGATCTGTCATGTTCTTGCTCTTTAATTACGGATTTTTCTATTGTGAACTCCTGCCTGCGCTTCCCAGATGGCTATCCCACCACTCAGCTTTTATAGGGTCTTCTGCACAGATTAATGGGTGTTCAACAGTAGAAGATTTCGTACCCAAACCTCGTAATCTAAACACGTGGGGCATATTGGCTACAGGGGACTTCAGCAGAACCAAGACTGGGGCCAGCACCCGACAGGGTGACATTTCAGAGGACTGGAAATGTGAGTAATTTCAGCTATTTCTTCATTTCACAGCACAGCTCATCTCACAGTCTGTAAGGCTCCATGCTGCATTTTGTTTATTTTGTTGACTGTTACCTTTCCCATTTTGCATTTATGCAGAGAGGGTGAACTTTTTGTCCTCTGTTCAGCATCTTCCCCTACAAACCTTGTGTGTGAGCATCACTTTCTACCTGCTCTTTCTGAGAAAACAGCAATCATCACAAACATCTCCTCTATAGATTTAGATCCCTTCAAGATGCCAACATCTTCATATTTTAATAGGCTTTTGGCTTTATTTGGTGGAAAGTGGGAGGAAATTGCTTTTGCTCAGAACTGTTTCTCTACTCAGTACATACATTTCCCCACTCAGTGTTCAGTAACTCAGTCACAGCATCTGCTTTGAAGCAAGCTTACCTTCAGAAACACTATACCCACTAAGTCATTTCTGATTAGGTGAATATATCTGGCACATACATTATAAAACTCCTCAGGGCATTTCAGTATTATCTCAGGAAAAAAACAAACAAACAAACAAAACAAACCCCAACCTTTCATGAATACCTTTCCTTCCCAATTTCATGTATTCCAACCCCACAATGCCAGAATAGAAGTCAAAAACAGATGGTTCACCTATCTGCAGCAGAAAAGGAGCAGTAAGATTTATCCTGTGTCCAGTATGGATTCATTTTGTACCTACTCTAAATTGTACATGTAATACTTTTATTTTCTAAATGTTCTGAAGTCTTAGCTAAAGTTCAATATTGTAGTAAAACTAAATAAGAGTGCCCAGACCTATTAGGATTTTAATATAACTTCGGGAAAGATATAAAATTCTTTAAGCTGCAGTATAACAGTTCATAATGCAAATACCTTAATTATAATGTGCTTTTTCCTGAAGGATGGTCCTCTTGCTCAGATACTTCAAAGTTTCCTATTAAAATAATTTTCACATGCATAAGGAATGTCAGATAATTCTTAGTTTAACCATGGACTGAGGAAAGAGCTTTCCCTTCAGGCTAATATATGGTAAGTCATAACTCCAGATATAAGAGGTATATAAGTTATGAAACTATATGACAGGTCCCCTTTTAATATTTTAAAGTTGAATTCTGAAAATTGGTTATCTGTGTAAGAATAAAAATTAGAGATAACTTTCCAATCGTCAGTACTGGAAAGAGAGTCCTGAAAACATCCTGGGGAAAAAAAATAAATCTGTTTCTCTGAAGTGCATTGGTCTTGTAAAAATGTACAAAGACGAGGTTTAATTATGAGAGCACATGCAGTTTTGCCAGCAACCCCTCATGAACTGCAGCACCCCACCACCAAAGTTTCATGCTCTGCTCTAGTTCTCATTCACTGTATTCCCCAAGTCAAAGACCATATTTCATATTAAGGACCCCAGTAGTCATGGCGTGTCTACCCCAATACTGACCTAGCTTATCCAGGATAAGTCAGAAAATGATGGGCAGAGCTACTCCACCTCCCCTGCCAGGGAAGTGGTAGCCGTTCACACAACATCCCCCTCCAGGAAAAGACATGACATGTACTTTTTAATTCTTACGTTACTAAAGGACTGCAAGTATTCAAGACGACTAGTCATATCCACAAGGTTATACTCCCATGTTCTCCAATCTTACAAGGAGTTCATCTCTTTCC
>NW_009606426.1:0-30882 GCF_000690535.1 Cariama cristata | reverse complement strand
TCTTTCCCTTCTCTTTTCTATATTTTCTATTCCACCAGTAGTCACATGCACTCTTTTTTTCAGATTTTTTTGCTGCTTTTTTTCCATTTAGAGACATACTTCAGAAATGTTTAGTTATATTACCCTCATGAAACACAAAATAAAAGGGGTAGAAAATTAACCTGAATAAAAAGTAATTCTGCTTTTATCTCCCCTATTCAGGACAACTTAGAATGCTTGGAAGTTATAATCCCTGTTAATGCAAATTATAACGCACTATATGATCCATAAAGAATTCTGAAAAGTTGTTTGGTCATCTTCTCCCACCCTGTCTTCTGCTCTGCTGGGCTGGCTTATAGAATATACCTCTCTAAATAGCTCTTTTTTTTTTCCCCAACAAAACAACCATTGCTCCTTTACAGAAAACCCTCAACAGGAAGCTGCTGGAATTTCTCCATCAGCAGATCAAATGAAAGAGCACAATGTAAAAAGGTTATCATGCTGAGCGTGGTGCCCGGAGATACATTGAGAAAATCCACTGCAGTAATAGTAACCACAACTGGAGGTGCCACACTTTTGTAATAGAAAGAAAGGATTTACAAATGCCATGGGTTAAATGTGAATTAAAACACAATTTGTTTGCTTATTTCATGTTTAAGATCCAATTACATTTTTCTGTGGTCTATTATTACTCTCCCTTTTCTGCTTCTAGATAAAAGATATGGTAATTTTTCTGAAATAATTAGGACTAGTCACCACCACAGCACCAAGGGTATGATCAATGCCCCATGCTGCCCTCCATTCCACATGGAGAACATATCCACATCCAAGGGAAACAGTATGTATTTCTTCATCCTTAATCTTGTTGTTGCTTTCTTATGGTGTCTAGGCAGTGCAGAGCTTCTGGAAGCCCTCCAAATATTTCAAGCTTTGGGAGAAAATTACGTATTATGAGGGTCTATCTTCTATGGTTATGTGCAAAAGCACTGAAAAATAACCTTTTTTTGTCAATATCTCTGTACCTGGCCAATCAGCTGGTTCAGAGAATATTGATAGTGAAGTCTAAATATGCTGTCTTTCCATGACATCACTGACATAGTGGATTTATTTTTTTTTTTTAATGTGGTAGGAAGTGCTGTGTTATCAAACAGGTTTCCCTTTCCATGAAATTTCTGATGATTTCAGCTCATTTCTAGTATCAGTGTTCTTGTGATACTTTGTGGATTACCTAGGGTATTTTGACCAACCCAACTCTATCTCTCAACTCAAATTTAACTGCCCTTGGCCCTTCTCTCTGAGAACTCAGGTCTTTGTATTCTTGCCATTCCCTTTCTCAGGACATAATCACTGATATATTTTTTTATTTCCTGTCATAGACCACTGAATCCCACAGGTTCCTAAAATCACTTTGGTCATCTCATTGGCTGGATTTTTATTTTTTTGGGGGAGGGAGGGGAAGAGGTATTGTTGCTGCTGTTTCAGGGACAAGGGTTATTCAGTGAAAACAAAACCTATCTGGAAATCATAACTGCTTTTGTGTACATTCCTCTTTTCTTTAGTAGTCACTCATCCTTTGCCAGGATGCCCTAGAAAGCTCCAAGTCCCAGGGGACAGATTTCTTTTCATTACTGTTTCATACCTGTCGATTTTCTAATGGTGTCTCCCTTCTACGGACAGAGCAGTACTCAGAGAAGTCCACATACTTACATAATTTGTATATGATATTTCAGAATAACTTGTGACTAGGGTTTCAGTACTTCATTTTAATTTCCTCTCCATAGCTCCCATACTGCCTTTGACTCATGCAAGGAAAGAAAAGGTTACAAAATTGGCTCAATACTCTTAGAATATGCTTGATAATACAGGACACCAGATGTTTCAAATTTTCCATGTTTTGCTCACCAAAACACAGAATTCTTGTGTTTCTCTCTATATTATGTCATTTAGTCCTGGAGTGAGATTCTTAAACAGTTGCCACAGTTCATTTCATTGCAGTGGATAAAACAATCCTGAAATGCAAACTATGTTCTCTGCAATATTTTCTGGATCCTCCTGGGTGAAAGGCTCTACGTGAGTATGTCTGTCATCATTACCTGTCTCCAAAGTACAGATACAGAAGATGTTCTTAGCCAGCAGTCTGATTATGCCAAGTACAAAAGAGTTGACAAATTGAAATGAGATTTGCTGCTGGCCTTCTATCAATCAGAGGATGAGAACTGCATCCTGTGAGCAAACAATATTGTAGGCAATTTGCATTGAAATTAGATATTTTTAAGGCATTTTAAGTTGTTGTACTCTTCATAAGAATGCATAGTGCAAAAGGAATGACAGGGATAATACTGTCCCTGCATGTGAGTGTTATCCATGTAAGTGTGGTGTTTCAGAGATGTATCATGCAGAAGTAGATGGTGTTTTCCTGATGAGTAAAGATATCAATGGAAGTATGGGGAAAATTGTACGAGTAGGCAGTCTGGATACAAGAGTAAAATGATGATTTAACTGTTATACCAGAAGCATGATAGACTAAATGAAAACTGAAATATTAATGTAAAAGGATACAATTTGAACAGCTAGTGTTGTTCTTCAAATAGCAAAATAAAATTAAGAGATTGAGGTATTTGTTTTGTACCAGTTTTGACAGGTGTGCTGAAGCATTTTCCAGGTTACTAAAAGAACTGGCTAATGAAACCCCAGTGACCACAGCATTGTCTGTAAGTATTCAGGAACAATAAAGAAAATTGAAGAGTGGGACTCTCTTCAGAAAGGAAAAAAAAAAAAAAGTAGGAGTTTGAGACTTGTAGATTTAATCAGATTGATTTTGACCTCTAGAAAAATACTGGAACTAACAAGGGAACTCTGAACATCTAGAAAAAGAGCAATTAAATGAGCAATGTTCAATCTGGGCCAGTAAAAAGCAAATGACATCTGGTAAATCTCATAAGCAATCTGTGGAAATATTGTTTAGATGGAAGCACTGCAGCATGGATCCAATGACTGGACAAACCTTCCTAAGAGAGTAAGTATCAATGTACCAGAACGGAAGGATGTGCAAGTGAGATTCTGTGGAGGTTAATACTTCATTAATAAGCAGGATGAAAGAACAGAGATTGTGGTAATCACATTTGTAGATGCTTCCAAGCTGGGGGGACTGCTGAAAGATGACTTCAAATTTAAAATGACCCTGTCAAACTGGAGACTATTTAAAAGAAAACAGACAGAATTAAGCAAATACAAGATACTATGCTTCAGCAGAAATAGTTACTCATGCAGGATTGGGAACAACCGACTAAACAGCAGAAAATGTCCTGAGTGTAATAGCAAATAATATTTAAATATGAACCAGCAATATTGTGCTGTAGCAATATGCAAATCCCATAGAAGGATCTATATACAGGAGCATACCTATAGGACAGTAAATAATCCTTTTATTATTCAGCTTTGGGAAGGTCTCAGCTGGAGTACCTTGTGTATCCTCAACCCTTCAAGACAGATGCAAACCAGATGGAAAGTCAAGCAGAAAGCAAACCTCACAAGTCCAGAAAGTCTGATCACATGAGGAAAGGATTAAGGAACTGAGGGTTGAATAATACAAAGAGGAAAGCTAGAACAAATGATTAAATATCTAAGATGTGCCAGCAAAGGTGAAGCATAGGTAATTACCGAAACAGATTTCCAGGGCGAGGTCTACTACCTCTTTATCAGCAGATTTTGTGCATCAGTTCGCAACCTTTCCCAGGCCTGTGATTCCAGTTTAACCATAAACTGGTGTGCATATTTCTGCTGTCTTCCATGTGTTAATTCTTATGCACAGGGTAGAGACCGGTATTTATACCTATTTGAAGCTGAATAATTCATGCACAGAAGAGGAGCAGTTCGCAGTTTAGCACTGTGCCTGACAACTATAGGAAACTCACTCTGCTACCACACAGAGTCTTTGGAGTCAGGTTTTCAACTACAACTTGGATACCAAGTAGTAAAACTTGGCTATGGTGGAAATGGAAGGAAATTTCGTTGAACGAATTAGTTTTATCTTCTCATGGATTTAAGTTATTCATTCTTTAGTCGTATATCTACAGACTTCTACACAAGCGGACAAAAACAACATATGGAAAAAGTTTTGCCAGCTGTCATCATATGACCTCTTGCAAAGCTCTTGGCTTACCAGGAGCCAAGTAAGGCAGTCAACTGATATGGTACAGCTAATCCTTTGCTATAATTTTTTTGCATAACACATAATGCATTTTGGTGACAGGAATATGACCAACTGATACTGCCTTTAGTCTGGAATCATGCTGGTACATACCATGGTTAGGTATTAAGACTGCAAGGAAATGTCATATGCTGTTCAATTCTGAAATCTGTTTGGAATAAAATGCACAAATTGCGATATTCCTAAGAACTTTCTGTCAATTGATTAACAAGACATCTAACGCATCTTACGGCAATTGAGTCGTGTTAAGAGAATACCAGTTTCAGAAAAAAAAAAGCATATAGGAACACTTACTCTAGGATTAGGTTTAGGCAGCAGCAAATGGTGCAGTTCTATACCATGTAAAGGCATAATGTTCTGTTTGATTAAAACAGTTTGATAGAATTCTTTATGAGAAATGCTTAGGCTTAAAGGTCAGTCAGATATCCGATGCTGTGACAATCCGCTGCAAAGCCAAATAGTGGAAAGATAGCTAGCAAAAAATGATGCATAAAGATGACTGATGTATCATAAGAGATGAGGAGAAAGAGTTACAGAGGAAAATAATACTGTGAGGGAAATCAAAGGAATAATGAGTAAAAAGGGGGAAAAACGGGAATTTTCTGGAAGCATCAAACAGGTAAAATATCTTCACGATGAATTTTCACAGAGTGAATAATAGTAAATGTTATTAAATATAACTAGATGACAAGTGAATTTTAGCCTAAAAGCCATTCTATGTCAGAACCTATTTAGGAAAAAAACAAATTCTGTATATCTTCCTATGGCTACAACCTGTGGCCATTTCTGCCTTCTCTCTTGATATTCTGCTGAGATTTCTGCCCGTAGCCTCCTCTAACTCTTATTTGACTTAACAAAATCTTCAATTTTGAGTATAGAGCAGTGGGAATTATTGACCTATATATCACTCAACTGTACTTAAAATAGTTCAAAATGTTATGCTTTAAAATAGACACATCTTTGTAAAAGCAAGAAAAGTATATTCAATACTAGCTATTTCAGAGATTTTTTCCAATTATTTCAGGAACATTTCCCATTTAAATTTTGTGTTGATCATTGAAAGTTTTGGTATCCTTAACCTTTCCAGAAGTTGAAGGTGATGACAGTATAACACCTCTGAACTCTCCATGGCATTAGATGGCACTATACCCATATAGTTTATGTCCTGTCCACCTGACAAATAAGAGCTCTATATCATGCTTCACAGTCAGGTGCCAGAGGTAGAGATAATTGACAGTCAACTCTCTAAATGTATTAAGTGGGTGCATTTGGTAAGCCCATATGGATCAAAAATAAAAATATACTAGCTGATGAAACTGGTGGATAGTTTAAAATAGCAGGAAGGGGAAAGATTAAATTTACATTCTGCCACACTTGACACAGTAACTTATGTTGACACTGGTTTCTCAAGAAATGTCAGGACACTTCCATTTCATCTGAATTTTTCTGAGAGTATTTTGGCAGAAGATCTGGAAGAAATTACATCAAGTAAATCAATTTGAACATAACACCGCAGAATTGATATTTAAAGTTCATCTGATGGTCTAGTAGTTGCAATGCATTTGAAAAGCAATCCATGTTGAGGATTCAATATATTTAAAATAATGTTGGGAGGAATAGGAAGACTTGGAATGTATTACACCAATATGAACTGGTCCCTCTGGCAAGTTTTTTGTTTCTTTTCCATAAGGTTCTTTCCTAATTAGCACAATTATTTGTACTGAAGTGAAGCCTCGCTTTTATCAACTACCAACTGATGTTTTACAAAGAGTATTGCTGACATTGTTATTCTTGGTTTTTTCTTTTTCAGGTAATATTTTCAATGTCAAAATAATTTTTCATAATAACTTTACATTAAATTTGTGATTGTAACAGTAAAAAATCTGGGGTCTGATTTTTATCCAACATAGTTCAAGGCTAAACCCTTTTTGTTTGTAATTCTCCAGAAACACAGTAAACAGTTTAATATTAAAATAATGCAAAGTAACCATTATAAAAATGCGCACTTTAAGTGTGTGTTTCACCAGCACTTAGCTATACACAAAATTAAGACCTATCAGGTGTGCGAGTTGTTTATTTGTTTGTTTGCTCATAATGTGAGACATACATTAACTCATCTGCAGAAATTGGATGAGGAATTCAGGGTAAACTCAAATACTGCTGCTAAGTTAATATTTGAATTGCTGATTAAAAATGTGTTTTAAAGGGATCTTCATACAATTTGTGTATTTCCCTACACCTGAACTGGCTTTTCAAAATTTAGCTGTTTATAGTTCAGAAAAAAAGGGGAAGATAATAGACGATAATTAACAGTCTTATCTTGTACTGCTATTCAGAGAGGCATTTTTGTGAAGTATTTCTGCTAACTGCTATGCTTGTTAGAGTCAGGGTATGATAATAAGACCTGCTTGTGCAAATTGACACAAAACTGGATTTGATGAATGCAACGAGAAGGTAATGTTAAATGGCTTTATGAAGTACTTCTTCAGATCCAGAATAATCACTGTCCACAGAGGTCAGTTTCTATAAGGTACTATATGAGATAGATTTGAAAAGCTTTATATTAATGTTTAAAGAAATTGATGGAGAAAATTCTGTTTCCTTACTTTGCACTTACTGAAATTTTGATCACAATTCAGTGGACCTCTTTCCTCTCCTATCTACAATGGAAATCTAAATTTTATTATCACAACATTGTGAAATAATTATTGGCCTGATAGTTCCTCAGTTGTTCAGCAAAGTAGGTTGCATGCACTTGAAAAATCTTCAGATACAGATGATTTTAGATCATTCAATGGTGAAAAATGAAACAACCCCCCCTCCTTACCCCCCCCCCCCCTGCCAAAAACCCATAGGTTGCCTGAGTGAAAACAAAAATGAGAGACAGAATTTTTAGTTTTGTCTTGTAATCAGAAGAGTAATTGGTTCTTTTGGGGAAAAAGAAAGAGGGAAAATGTCACACTTTCTACCTCCACAGAGGTTTCTACACCCTCAAGTTGCGTCTTAATTTGGCCTTGAACATAAGTGAGAGATAGAGCTAAAAGCTCTTGAGGATGGAGCTGTTGCCAATGGAAACAGTTTCTGCTCCCAGTGGCTAATCCACTTTGGGAACTTCCTGCCTTCTGCCACTCATTTTCCGAATTTCCCTTCTCAGGTGTCTCCATATCTTTCGTTGTTACACGTGAGAAACTACAAAGCATATAATATTTGGGGTTTAAGGTCTTTTACCTTAATGCCTGAAGTTTTCTATGTATTTAAAAAGAAAAGAAAAAAATACTTACTTTCCTTTTTTTTTTATTTCATCCAAAGCATGATAATTTTTACTGTCAAATTGAAGGCAGTTTCCAAAAGATGCATTCCCTGAGTCACTGGATTAATTTCATCAGCTTCACTTTGCATTAAATAGATTGCTTGTGTCAAAATGTTAAAATAATATTGTTTCTTGGTGAAATGCTTCAATTAACAGTCTCTGAGACCCTCAAGAGAGCTATCAAAATAAGGAAGACTAGAGTAGAACTCTTTAGAAATGTGTTCATATTCAATTGAAGAAATAGAGGAGCTAACATTCAAAATTAAGTACATCTTTTGCATCTCACTTTTGTATGTGTTTTATTCTAATGGAAACAGCACAGAATTACAAGAAAATGGCTGGGTTTTCAAGAGTGGTGTGGAAAACAGTTGACAAGTCTCCTGGTAGCGTTACATGTTTCTCATAGCTGTTGTTTTTCACACCTAGATCCTATTGATCTTGTGGGAATCGCTGCTTTCTTCTTTGTTAAATGTATTTTCAGCTTCAAGGTTGCAGAGAAAAAAAAGCCTAAATACGTGAGTAGGTTCAGATGCAACTCTGTATCTGTTTACAATAAATACATCTACTTTTTTTCCGGAAAAGTTCCTAGAATCTGAGAACTCTCAGAGTCCTTGAATATCTGGAATTGATAACCATTTAAGTATTTCTGTGATCATGTTTCTACATTCCTAGTGGTTTTTCATGTTTTTAAATTCTAAATGCATGAAAAAGTTATTCTGAATGTTTAGGTTAGCTTCTTATCTATTACATTTTTGAGAAGCTGCCGGTCTCATCATTTTTTAAGTAGTGTTCGCTCCTTATTTTACTGTGAAAAGGACTCCAGAAGGAATAGATAAGTAATAAGGATGGACAGTTTGCTGAACATCTGCCAATAATCCAGTTGCTAACAAGAAATAAAGTAGCACTCGAGGAAAATCAGAATGTGCTTCAAAAGACATTTGAATTAAATTCCTGTTTGTCAGGGGCTTGCTGGGGAAGACAAAATCTGTCTCCCTATAAATGGTCCTAGAATATTCCTAATTTTCAAATACTTTTTCTCTAAATTCATTGTGCATAGGATGAGGGAGTTTAAAATACACAGTCTGTGATCCTAAAGCTTCCCAGATCAGTTATATTCCCCTTAGAGGCTCAACTTGTATCTCAGAAAAAGGATGGCCAGGTAGCCTTCCCTCCTAACACATTGAAAGCTGATGTTCCTCTTTCCAAACTCCACCTTCCAGGGGAATATAAAATAATTTTTGCCAGGAAACTGTCAAATGTACATCAACAGGCTCTCCTTTCCTAAAATATCTGAGTACTAAAAACACTGTTGGAAATGAGAGATTGCAACTGAATTCCTTCAGCAGCATAGGAGAACTGAACAACCCTTTCCCACCTTCTACTGCAGCATCCCCTGGGTATCAGTTGCTCAGGACATCTCTGGCTTTGCCTCACAAGCAGGGCTACAGTCAGCAAGTAATTCAAGATGAAAGCAATTGAAAGAAGAAGCAGGAATAATAACGTTGCTCTGAGTTCAAAATCTGGTTTATTCACTTGGGAGGTAGAAGTCCTGGGCAACAAACTCTTTTCCAATGGCAATTTAACCTTTTTTACCAACGACTTTGAAGGTTGCAAATCATGGATGAGAATATCATCAGATCGACTCCAGATCAAGGCAGTTTATTAATTTATCAATGACACATAATTAACTGGCAGTCAGTGAACTGTAAGTGCAGGATCAATACCAGTAATACAATATATACAGCACAATACCAAACACTTTCAAAACGTTAAAGAATTGTCTACAAATTGGGATGTGCACATTGGGATGTGCACTTATTGCTCCCCATGACATCTGTCCCTTTACTGGGCTTAGGCTCACTTCAGCATCTGAGCAGGAGGCAGCTCTGTCTGGCCTAGGTAGAGATGTTCTGTTGGCAGGATGACTTTTGACACCATCAAACCAGATTTTGACTGCTGCTCTGGTACCTTCTTCTTTCTCTCCACAGTTACAGATGTTCAGGCTTCTTTTATGCTTCCCTTCCTCCTTTGTGTTGCCTCCACAGTCAGTTCTGCTTATGCCATTTGCATCCTCTGTGCACATTCATGTTACCCCTGAACAGCAATTGTCATCCAGACAACTTTGCCAAGACTGGGCTTTGTAAGCACTCACAAAACTGTCCTATTTAAGAGAAAACATGAGAGTGGGCACAGTGATACATACCTTCCTCTCCGCTTGAGCGGAGTTCTTGCCACTTCGCTACCACTGCTTTCTGAATATTGATGGGTTTAGAACAAATACTGTGGTTCAGTGACTTACTTCAAATGGTATTATAGGGTTGGGTTTTTTTGTTTTCTCTGTGCAATGTAGCTGTTACTTAAGATCTGGTTGTCATCAAATCAGTCAACAAATATTTGAAAGGGGACTCCTATCTTCTCTCTGTGGTTGTGTCTAATTGCCTTTTAGTTGATCTCCCAAATGAAGGTTGGAGGGTTTGTTATTTTGACTTGCCATGATAATGGGATGGGGAAAATGCAACTTTATAGAACTGCAGAAAAAACAAGAATTAATTTCCACTTGAAAATACAAGTATTGAATTACTGAACTCTCTTCACTTTTTGCACCTGTCCAGTTTAACTACCAAACAAACTTATTTTAATTTTCAATAGCTCTCATAGCAATCACTAAATAATTTCCATCAAAGGATATTCTCTGGCTTGTAATATTCCAACATTATTGTAGTGCTGAGGAAAGAAATGGAAATTATGTCCCAAAGGGTCCTGTAACCCTGGTTCTTCATCTTTTGCATGCTCTGGTGGCTTCCCAAGGGCTGTCTTCATCACTGTCCTGCCAAGGGTGAACCTGCTTCCTGGCCTGACAGTGTTGGGCATGGATCAGGTGAACAGGTTTCTGTGGAGCAGTCCCTGGCACGTGTTAGGGGCGTGTCCAGAGCTGATCAGAGCTAGCATATATTAAAAGCCATTAACCTCTGTTCACATAAGGGGAATAACCTCAAGCTATTTTTTTTCTTTAAATTTAATGTTTGGGGAATAATCTGAGCAATGCTATTTCCATTTTTTCCCAAATTTTTAAGTAAAAAAATGGAGTATGATGAACATTTTGAACTGTGCCTCAAAATGACAAAGACCCATAAGGCACCTAGTAAGTCAGTAGGACTATCACTACTTAAAAGACATAGCTTTTACATCTCCATCTCCACATAGCTTGTACAGTGATGTGTATGTAAAAGAGACTAGATGCACAAAAGTGTCCCTTTAATTCCATCTAAGATATTATCCAAGACTGATCAAAGCCAAACTGTTCTTGAAAATGTATTTCAGCTATGAATTGTCAGTGCACAGCAACAACCAAAATCAATAACCAGAACATTATGTTCCAAAAAGAAAAGATAGTGTCTCAAAACAGTAGATTGATTTCTCAAACATTTGCAATGCAAACGTATTTCTACAACACATCAACCAAACTGGCCAGTCTACCATTAGCTTTCTAATATACTATATTGTTATATCTAATATAGATATGTTTCTTTTCTAATTGCAGTAGTATAAATGACTGTTTTAACTATGAATTTTTGTAATCTCAGAATTTCATTTATGACATCGATGATAAAATTATCACTGTCTTACTTCTTAGAATTGCACCCAGTATTTGAAACAAATTTCAAATATTTTCAAAAGTATCAAATCAGTTATGCTTTCACAAATGTGTTCTTATGTTTCAAAAACAAGACATGATAAAATAATTAGTTTGTATAAAGAATATTTTTCCCATTAAAAATAAAAAGGGACATGTCCCAATTGAGAAGAGATTTTCATTCAGTCTGGACCCATATGGTCTTTTAATATGGTAACCATAATAACAACTTTATCAGAACAAAGTGGTAATGCAGTTTGTGTCAAAAGTGAAATCTTCCATGCTGGTTTTCTTGTGTTAGTTATTAATACCTTCTACTCTGTGTATTTGGCCAAATCTGTGCTCACAGTTTAGTTAATTCTCCTTGAAAGCACTCTTGCACTTCATCAGTGAAACAGGGGCAATGTTAACAGAAATGCTTGAACCTGGCTAATATTAATTTTTACAAAACTTAAGCTAGTGAGCCAAGAATTAAGAGATTTCCATCTGTCTGTCTTTCACAATATTTTCAGATAATGGTGCATGGTACAATTTATAAATGCTGGAAATTTGATCTGTGGGTTTTGAGCACCCAAATATTTTATAAGTCATTTGCCCACTGGAATGGAAAAGAATCTGCTAATGTGTTTTTAACAGACTGTAGGATAAAAATAATCACAAATTCTGTTCAGTATCACAAAAACTTTGATCCCTGAAACGTGTCCAGAACTCTTTCTTAAACTAAATATGCTTGTACGTCATTCAGCTGGAGCAGTTAGTGCAGTAGGGCATCTGTTATTCCTTCTCACCTAAATATTATTTCCTTGCTTTCACCAACTGTGAAGTTATTTTGTTTGAAATTATAAAGATCAGTGTAAAACGATCAGATGCTTAGCAACATCAGCATCAAACGATTTCATGACCTGAATTCCTCTGTTTGTTGCCACTATAACTACAAGTCTTAAAAGGCATCGATACATAATAGCATTCTGTGTTAATTCCATAAATTTATAGTCTCCTTTTTCATTGCAAAACTAAAAACTAAGAGGATTTTTTTAAGCAACCAATATTCAAAGCTTTTCATTTCTGCAAATTCATCATCAAAAACTCTTGGGGATCCAGCTATCAACTTACACAACTCGCATGTCATTTCTCTGTTTTCCCAAATCACAGAATCACAGAATCACAGACTGGTTGGGGTTGGCAGGGACCTCTGGAGATCATCCAGTGCAACCCTCTGCCAAAGCAGGGTCACCTACAGCAGTTGCACAGGATTGAGTCCAGGAGTTTTTTGAATATCTCCAGAGAAGGAGACTCCACAGCCTCTCTGGGCAGCCTGTGCCAGGGCTCTGCCACCCTCAAAGTACAGAAGTTCTTCCTCATATCTGATAGCACTTTAGCACAGTCGTACACCTGAGTTGAAAAATCATATGAAAATGCCCAAGGCAGGCATTAAAAGCCACTTTGGACGGTGACAAGAACAATTTGGCATCCCAGCTTTCATGGGGGGAAGTATAGAGGTATCTGCTTGAGGTACCAGCCCCTTGGCAGAAATGTGGGGACATCTTGAGAGCCTCAAGAAACTTTCACTGCCAGTAAAAAGGTGTCTTTGTTGTTTAAGATTCAGCGGGAGTACTCCATGTCAGAGGTTTCACCAGCAAGTGTCGAAGCAATCCAGCCTGTTTGTAGAGAGGGAAATGAAGACACGTGGGAATCAGATGACTTGCTACTGGCCATGAATTGGGCTAGCACTAGCACGAAGGGAAGAGCCATGGCCCTCTAGAGGAGCCAGACTTCGCTTCCCAACACAAGGTCATGGAGCAGTGGGGACCAAGAGCCTTCCCTAGTGTCTCCCCATCAGGCACCCATTGCTGCCTGGGGGCCACATTCTGCACCCACAGGGCAGACCCTTTTCTACTTAGCTGCTGCTTGGCTTTGCTTTCCACTCTAGTTTAGAGTTTTGCATAGAAAGAATAGGATGATTTGGCTTCAGTGGTAGTCTTAGAAGGGTACATTTGACATTCCAACTGTTAAAACAGCGGCTGGATGGGTGAGAGGGTATTTACTCCACCCACTTGAATCTTAAAGTCAGTAGTCTCACAAAAGCTTCACCTCTTTGCGAGTCTAAATCAGCTTTAACAATCATGCCATAATTTGGTATGGAGACAAAAGGGCAATAAAAGCTCATAATCACAGAGCCTGTATGAAGTGGACAGCAAATACCACACGGGCTAGTGTTAAGATTAGTTTTAACTCATGGGACATGGGAGAGTTATGAGTAATATTTTAATTGAATTTGCAAATGAATGCTGACCACCGAGTAGATTCAAACACTTCTGTGGACCCATAAAGGAAGACAGCCTTATTTAAACTGTCATTGGCCTACCCTGCAGAAACGTAAAGGTAGAACAACCCAGAGAGGTACCAAGGCCATTGCATCCAGCAGGAGAAACCAGCTCGCCATTCAGGCAATCCATTGTGCACTCTTGTGGTAGACTACAAATTGGACCTCGGTAATCAGATTTGATCAAGAAAAATGGCTAAAAATCCAAATGCAGACTGTGCTAATACTTTCTTTTTTGAGATTTCTTGGATGTCCCTTTATTTTTGTATTTTCCAGCTTTTGAAACAATATGACACATTCAGCTAGAGGAACATTTTGTGATTCCCACAGTCCTTCCTGAGTTGTTCTGCGAAGACATTTACTCTTTTTATGCGGTTTTAATATAGCCTTCCCACTGCTAAGACAAGTTCATTTAACAGTAGACAGATATTAAAAGTTACAAGTGCTGTAATCAAATCTAACACACTCATCTTTTAAGAAAGTGAATTTCTACATGGCATTGTTGTCTTTTTCAGACAGAGAGAACAGACATCGGCTTACTACATGTGTGTGGAAAGTAAAATGACTCGATGTTTTCTGCCACCCTTCTTAGAACTGTACTGATGTTCATCACCTCTTATTCTTTGGAGGATGCCTGTCATTAAGGCACACAGTGCTGGTTTGTTGTTAAATTTATAGGTCAAATTACTGAACATAAACACACTACAAACTTCTCACATTTTTTCCCTTCAATTTTCATTTTTGTAGTATTTTACTGCCATGCAATAGTCTTGTCTTTTTCATTATGTTATTTTTACAAACATTTTAAAATGCTTAGGAGATTTCTGTTTAGTCAGTTAAATATTTTGCATAATATTAGCTAATAAAACTAAACATACATATTTCAGGAACTCACTCCAAAGAGAAAGAAAATTTCAAGAAATGTAAAAGGTCGTTTTTTCTTTAAAGATAGGTGGTTTACAAGCGACAAGAGTGTGTGTACAAATATATGTTTGTACAGACAGTTTGATTCGTTCTTAGTCACAGCGGCACCTCGTCTCATTCAGGGTATTAATGTTGCTGACCCATAAGTCAATGGGACAGACACTGGGGTCTGAAGATTATTACTTGCCATTTGCATATTTACCCAATGTGTAATCTCATGTAAGTTACTGAATTTTTATCCATCTTTTGCATACTACCTATACACTGAAGAAAAAGTGAGATTTATAAAGCACTTTGAAAACTGGAGATGAGTGGAAGTCTTTAGGTCTTCAGCTCTTTAGCTTTATTTCTGCTTCTCTTCCAAGATGAGAAGTGTTGGTGAATTTTTGCATGAAACCGTAGCTGTTTTGGAAGAAAGTGCAGACTTTGTTTCCTTAGCACTCTTTTCCAAATGTATTTTTGCTTTTTTTGTTCTTAAATTCCTCCTCCTTCACAAAGCAGGTTCCTTTTCTTACAATATTTCTATAGATAAGAAACTTTTATTGTCTATATGTCTTAACAGAGGAAATACATAGATCTACGAATTTTTCTGCAAGTCAGAAGTTCTTTATGGAGTTAGATCTCAAGAGCAGAAACTTTATATGAGAATGAAATAAGCACTAAATGTTTGCCAACATCTCAAGCCCTGATAAATCACTCCATCTGTGACTGTTTTGAGAAACAGTCAGCTACAGGTATTGTAAACATTTTATAATCTTAAAAAAATACATCAATTTAAGGGATTAAAACTGTATTTCATGAAGCAAAAAGCCTCTTAAAAATGTAAGCACCCTAATTCAAGCCAAGAAGTGCATTGTGTCTCCACTGGATGTCAAGGTAAAGAAGCCATTAGAAGTTCAAGGCCAAAATGATGGCTGTGGATTGTTGATACACTTAATTGGAGACAACTCCAGGCCACTGCCTAAAGTGGCGAAGATCTCTTTTCAACTCCCTTTAAATCTCCCTCCCCTCCCTTCTTGGGGACTGAGCAATGATAGAGTTTTTCAGGCAGGAGCCTGAATTAACTTCAGGTTGGAAACACGCTTGTCACACTCTTGCTGCATGCAAACTCCCCATCAGAGCCCCAGTTTCAGCCGTGAGCGTTTCCCTGCATTCTATTAAGATCAGAAACCACTAGTGAGAAATTCTCTGCCTTTTCTAGGGTCAGCACAGGGAGGGAAGTCCTGCCCCACATCGAAGGCTAACCCCTGGGTGTGTATCCTTGCTGGTTAGAGGCAATCCCAGTCAGTACCTCCCTAAGCACCCTTTACTTGTACAGGCACTGGTCTGTCAGACACCCCACACCTAGTCATTTCCAGCCAAAAAAAGAATATTTTTTGTTTTGCAGAACTAGCTTTCTGCTAGTTTTAGCTCTGAGCCACCCCACTGCAGCATCAAGCAAGCCCCAGCAGTGGTGGAAGGCAGAGCAGGACCCCTTTAACCAGTTGACCTTGTCATGAAATTATGGTCTTGGGCTCAGCTACCGGAGGTGTTCCCGTGGGTCCCCACGGGGCTCCCCTGTGAACATCCCCACTTCCCTGACAAGCGCATGTACACAACATTTCTGATCACAGCCTTGCCAGTGCTCACCTGCCACTTCACAAATTGCCAAATGTTTACTCAGGCACTGCAAACCCAAATTAGCATAATTAAATTTAAAATCAGAGATTGTTCTTCATATGTAGCAAGCTTGAAGTGTGCTGCCTCTGTTTAAGACCTGAAAAAGTCTTGTATGCCTGAAAGTCTGTCATTCTCTAGCTGTATTAGTTGTTCTAATAAAACATATTACTTCTTCCTACGAGCATTGCCCCACAGGAGAGGCTTATTTTTGAGTTTAGACATTTAAATCTTTTCAGATTAGAGATTTTTAGTAGGTATATGAAACTACCAAGTGTTTGCCAGCCCTTTACTGTACAAGATCTAATAAAAATTAACACTTCAGTACTGTTTAACAGGCCTGGGTGCTTCTACTCTTGCTTGAATCTGGATGCCTTCTGAGTAACGTTCTTTCTGCAGCTCACGCTTGTTTTTTGCAACTGAGCAGCTGGTGTTATTCCAATGCAAACACTAACACTGCCTTGAAGCTGTTCTTTAAGTTGTATTAAGGATTTTTCTTGTTGTTGCTAAGATTATATTTACCTGTGTACAGTCATATGAAATGCAACCTCATAACTGCAGAATCAAACGCACAGAAAATCAGGATATGCTGGAGGTGTCCAATGGTACTGTCAGCCTGGTCATGTTTTAATTTCCTGTCCAAATGAGTGCCTTAGAGTATCGCTTTTCCAGTAAAAGTTCTATTTTACAGTATACAAGACATATAATGCTGTTAAATTGTCTCTTTGGGTCTATAATATTTTTCTTTTTTTTTTTTTCCCCTTGTTGGTCTGTTTCCTACTCATCATATGTTCTTTGTATAGAGGTACCAGTCAAACAAGGAAAAATAAGTGGCTATGAATATTCATTTTAAAAACAAATTTATTCTAATCCTTCTCATGGATCTATTGTGTTTGTTTCCTGTGGTCACATAGCTGAATTTTATAAGCACAAATGTTTATGTAAAGAGAATTTCAAAGTCACTTGAATGAGCACACATTGACAATACACCCTGAATCTGAAAGCACAAGTGTCAAGAGTACTTGATCACTCACCCAGACAGGTGACAGAAACAAAATCCCAGGTCTGCTGAGGACAACAGCCACAGAGAGGCAATCATGCAGCGAACACAAAAAAGTGAGGAATGAGTGGAAGTTTAAGACTGAAGGTAACCAAATTCATCTATAAGGGAGAATGATCAGAAAAAGAATTTTTGTATTCAATAAATAATAGCTTTTCTTATAAGAAAATCTCTGTGTCAGGCTAGTGACCAGCTAAAAAATAGAATTCCTTGATAATGGATGAAAGTAAATGAGCAATAACTACTTGTGTTTTTTGGGAAGTTCAACAACGACTTTTCAATTACAGATTTCAGCTATGGCTATTCCACCTTTCGGCCTGAGGTGGAGTACAACTGCAGTGGGAGCACAGCTTGCAGCCACCACTTCCAGGTGGAATTTGAGGTAAGTCCCAGTCCAGGAGAGCTGCAAGGACAGTAGGAGCAGAGAAGGATTGGTTCATCTTCTAGAAGTCCAGCCTAGTAATGAATGAAGACATTGGTAAAAGATTGGGAGTAGTTACATGGAAAAGAAAAAAAACTTTTAGGAGGCTGATGATTCCTCACATATTGAGGAAGTGTCTCTATGTGGGAATATGGCTGGGAGATGGTGACTGAAACCAGAGAAAATGGTACTTTGATAGGTCTTAAGTGACTTCCCTGCCATGACTTCACCCAGATAGACATATCTGAAAAATTCAGATATACAGGTTGTAAGTAAATAAGTTATAGAATGATGGAATACTTAATGTATGAGGTTATTTGACCTGAACAGATTGTTAGAATGAGCCCTTGCACTCAAATAATTCCCTAGTAAGCTGTGGTCATTGATGATGTAGGTAGTTGTGACTCATGAAAATCAAATAAATTATTAGGGGAAAGAAAATCATATGTTATAGAAAATATATGTATAATCTTTTTTATTGTCTCATCTGGGAATTAATTTTATTCCTAAATTTGTATATTTCAAATGAGATCATTGCTGAAATATAGAATTTTTCTGTTTATACATATGCCACTTACATCTAGTGTGTCTAATTTACTATGAGGAACATGTTGCAGTGACTCACTATTTTCAGATTTATTGAGTATTTAAATGCAAGGATAGACCAGATTTTAAATTTTTGAAAATGAGTTTGTCAGTTCAGGTAGCAGCTTACAGGACAAAGCCAAAATTGTTATCTCCACAAATCCAGGGAGTACCAAGTCTCATCTCTTGCTTAGAGTGAAAATTCTGTGGCAGTTCTGTATATTTTTGCTTAGAATTACTGGCTGTTATGATTTAGTGTAAAATTCACAAATAACCACAGGATCAAACACTGGGACCTAAAATTTTCTACTCATGGGCAAATGTCTGAGCCAGGCTATGGAGCAGGCTCAGAGGAAAAAGCCAGCTGGTCTTTCATAGAAGTTGTATAAAATTGTTGGGCCAGAAACAATCCCAAAGAGACTGTATCGACCAGTGGTTGGGGTGCTTTCCTCACACGGCTGCGGATCCTGTCCGAGGCAGCACTGGAAGCTCAGGCACCAAACACCACGGTCCGAGTTTCACTCTGGAAGCTAAGGTATTTCAGTACTGATGACCTTTACAGGATTTGGCTATTAATGATCAAACTTAAGTTTCTCTTTATGTAAGGTTTTAATACAAAAAGCCTGTAGAAAAGTCACAGTCTTTTTTTTTTCTTTTTTCCACATTTGGATAAACTATTCTGCTGTAACTCACTATACTGCAATGCGCACTACTTCATTAGGAAGGCAATTACATTCACTAAATGCATAAAATGCCCTGCTACTGTCATATGCAACAGATTCACTAAAATCTTTGTCCCAGTAGAAAAAAATAAAGCGTATATGGTAGAAAAGGGAGAGAAAAAACCCTCAAACATCTCACAAATGGATATTAATTCAAGCTGGTAAGTCTTTTATTCAGACTTTAATAAGCTTATACAGTGATCACCTTGAATGGGAGAAAGTTGTAGCCCAGGACTTCTTAAATGATTTAAATCTTGTTTGAAGTAATTTATTTCAGAGATAGAAAAAGTTTCTGTCACTTACCATTTGGGTTATGAGGAAAAAAAATAAATTAAAAAAAAAAGGAAGAGGAAGGAATGAAAAAGGGCAGAGGGAAAAGAACAATTTCCCATTCAGAAGAATAAAATTTCATTACTCTAAGGTCCATTTCTGGGTCTTAATTAAAACCCACCAAGCATACAATATGTGTGAGTACTATGAACTACTAAGTGCAGACACCATGGTGTATTTTTCATTTGCTGTTTATTAGACTAAGACAATTTTCATAGGAAATATAATGGGCATTAAATTATTTAGTGTCAGTTTTACACAGAAATAATAGTATTGTACTACTAAGACCAGTGTTAAATAGCTCATAAACATTAAGCAACATTTTCCCTGTCTTAGTATTAGTTATTCCTCCTGTTTTTTATACCAGTACTTATTCAATTGCCATTACTTTTAGGAAGAATATATGGAACAGCAGAAAGCAACATACTCTGTTTCAATGTCTTTTGTGGCTGCAGGGGAAGAAGTGACAGAAGGAAAAGTATTGAAGTGCTATATGGACATTTTCAATTCTGTGTCATAAAGAACCAAAAATGTGGCATCATTTGACAGCTGTTCATTGTATGTCATATGCATCATGCAAACCAATGATAACACAATGTTTCATGAACAATTAATGCAGTTAACAGCAGTAGTAGAAAATGAAAATTCTAGGTTGAATGGTGTGTTGTTTTTTAGAGAAAAAAATATATCATAGCACTACAATCATTCAGGATTCCAGGGTATTGCCAGCCCTGACCAGACACCAAAGTCCTACAGCCTCCATGTTCTGATAATACTGACCAAGACAAGAAAGTTCTTCAGTATTGTTCCCCTCTTCAGTGAAGATTTCTGATTCACAGCATTGAAAAGAGGAATTACCATAATTACAGCTCGGAAATTTTCTTTAAAAAGGCAGGTGGGCAGTCCAGTTCCACTATTCCAGTTTGCCCAAATTTTTTTGTGCGTGTTTGCTTTTGGTTTTTCATCTGCATAATAAATCTACTGGTGAAAATAGGGGCAGCTTTCCTGTCCAGACAGGCTTAAACATCATGATAGTCATATTATTAATCATACCATTTTCACAAGATATTTGTAGAGTCATTCCATTTACTTGTGTTTTACATCTGCTATAGAAACTGTTATACTTTTGGAGTCTAGTAACAGATTGTAAGGTATATGCATATTTCTTATTAATCCTAGGACCTGATTTGATTCACATTTCAGTGTAATTCTAATGATTTAGATGGAGGTTCTGCTGGTTTTAGCCTAGTCCTGGCTCGTATGCTGGATGCATACCATGCTCTATTCAAATAAACAGCCATGTTCTTTGTTCTTCTACTTAAAAATTAAATCCATAAAAATAAATACTTCATTTTTTCTTAGGTAGCTACAAGTCTAATGTGGGATGGTAGCTCAGCAGCATTGCAAAGTGAGAAACCATGGCAGTACTTAACTCCATTGTTTTCCCCTCTGAAAAGTCCACAGTCACAAGATGTTTGTGTGTTAGAATTAAAGCCTACAAATCATGTGTACTTTGGTACTCAGTATACAGATCTTCAGAGGTTACTCACTCTGGCACCAAACATGCTTACTCTACGGGATGGATGTGATCTCCACTGTCCTTTGGAGAATTCCCTCATTTGGCCCTTTCCCACAGGCAGCCAGCCGCTTCCTTTTCCCAGACCATTGTGAAGGTTTAGAATAGCTCCTCTTCTGGCAGGAGAGTGAACAGGAAAAGTGAAGTTAAAAGCGGTGACCTGCTGGGAATACTCAGCTTACAGAAAAGACTGGTGAGTGATTCATAATTGCCTTCTGGTCCACCCTGTGAAGGTTGTGTTGCTTTATTTGAAAGCTCCGCTTGGGAAACGTGCTTGGCAAAGCTTCTGATTCATTGCTGGTATCAAATTCTGAACACTTCTGGAAGGTGTTGCTGATGAGGCCAAACTAGCATAGCTGAGATAAAGAGAACCAGTGTAATTCAAGGTTATATGACATTTTCCCAAGGTCTTTTTTTTTTTTTCCCCTGGAGAAGACTCTAGAGATCAAACAGTTGATCATCCCATAGGATGCCCCTGTGATAAATGAGGGAAACCTCACTGAATGGCTTCTATGGGAACAAATAGTTAGATGCATTCTAACCTCAGACCAGGGTTATACAGTTTGTGAGAGATTAAGAGTGAAAACATGCAGCAGCTGAAAATGACAAACAAGTTTGTTATTCATTAAGGGTAGAAGTAGCTCTTCCAACTTCAAGAAAAGAAGTGTATTAGTAGTAGTTCAGCCAGAAAGCTGGAAGGACACAGGACAAGCAGAGAAGGTAGGGGGAACTCAGTGTCTCAGAGGCAGATTTTGGAGAGCAGAGAAGGCAACACTGTGCATCACTCATGAGGTACAACTCCAGCCATGGGCTGACCAAACTCGGGAGAAAGGTACTTATGAGTGAAATGGATGTAGGCTTTTACATAGGAAAAGCGAAGGCTGAAATTTTGCCCACATGTTAATGGGGAAAAAAAATCATTTGGATACATTTTGTTCTGCAGGAAATAAGAATAGCAGTGAATGGTGTTCTTTAAAAGTAATGTAATCCTGTCTTTTCGCTATTCTGTTACTCACAGAGATGGAGGCGTGATTGCACGGCCTAGAAGACCAGCCCTGTTGCTGACTGTAATCAAATCTTTACTAGACCCCAGATAAGCAAATGATCACTGAAGAACATAGACTGAAAGGATGAAAGGAGTCCTAGGGCTTCAGCGAGAGAGAAAAGTCTTTAGAGTATCAGCTGCATCTTGAGTCATTTACAACCGTTAAAAACATACAAGTTAGTGGGTGCTGCATCTCAAGGAACCATACCAGGTAAAGCATATCTGGTTGTCATTCCAGCATGAACAGTGTCTATATAATACAGTGAAATAAATATCTATAAGTGCAAGAAGTGGGTTTTTTTGCCATTAATTTTGGCTTTTCTTTCTCCAGAAAGGGCATAAACATTGGTATACAGGCTAAAAGCCAAACTTATTTGAATTCTGTGATAGATACAACACCTGTTAATCAAAATCAAGGCTTTAATCCAAATACATTGCATTCTTTTTTATCTCTCACCTCTTTCATACTGTTTTGTTTGAGAGCATGTTTTTTTAACTGTCTTAAAATTAATTCAAAAAAGTCTGTCTCCAAGTGATTGAAATGACAGTCTGCCCAGAGGGAAAAAAATCATTAAAATGATCTGAAGTCAAGAAAGTTTAATGAAAATTAATATATTGAAACAAATGTAATGTGACATCTGATATTAAACAATTGCAGCTCAGAATTATGATTCACAGCACTCTGTCCTTTATTAGTTTCAAGAAACATGACTTACACTTATTAGACGGTAGTGTACGACTGGATTTAAAATACATGGCTTGTGGAAGAGAAAAGCCTCCAAGAAATACTCTATTTGATATAAGAGATATAAAAAACATCATCAAACTATACTTTCACTGCTAAATTTCAATAACTTACGGTAGAATAGGTCTCTGCATTTATATACTCGAATTTTGAGGTATCAAAAATTAACTATTTACTACTGAAAATATTCAATGCAATGACTTCAAAGAAAATAGCCTAAAGACTGTGAGAATTAAATAACTCTTTCTGAATTCAAGATTCATCTGTCTGTACTTCATGATTTGTTAAAAAATGTTCGGGGTTTGAGCAACCTCCTCTGATGTTTAGTCACAAAATCCTTGGCATTAGAGGAGGTAAGCCAGGGCATGAAGGAGATGCAAGGCACAGCATTCAAACTGAGTGGTGTGGAGGAGGGCTGTACCCACACTACTGCCTTGAGAAGGCTTCCAACTGTTGGTCTTTGCCCTCATGTTTTGGCAAAACAATAGATCTGCACCAATTCCTGTTCTTTCCCACCTGAGTTCTCTTTTCCAAAATACAAACTGTGTTCATAGCCCAAACAAGAGTCTAGGTTAGGCTGGGCAACGGGCAGATGTGGTTCCCCAAGTCCTTGGTAGCACATTTGGTAGAGCAGTAGTGACAGGATGTCCAGCTCTGTGTCCACACATCAGGAAAGGTTTTCTCCTATGGCTAGACAGGGAATGCATACAGGAGTGGTGCTCAGCATATATTTTTAAAAACCTTTGGGCCAAAATAATTCAAGGATAGATCTCCTTATTCTTTTCTGAAATGGATATCAGATTCCTGCAGGTAAATGCTTAATAACTTACACTGTCTCACTGGTTTTCTAATTAATTCTTATTTTCACTCTGTTAAAGATCCTGAAATTTTATTTTGGAAATCAGAGCCACACAACCAGATCCTCAGCTCTCCTTGTGCCAGTCCAGCAGAGGAAATCAACTGGAAAGGTAAATTAACTTCTACTGGGAAATATTGCAATGTCCTGAAGCAGAGAAGTTAATTACTCCCTCTTTGCGTATTGTCCAGGAACTGTCCTCTACAGAGCCATTAATTATTAATTACAGGAAAAATACACATATTCTTTGATACAGTTTGACTCCTCTTATTCTTTACTTTTTATAGTCTCCAACCCCAGTTCCGAGAGCACTTAAGCCAACTCCAGAGAATTATTTCTAAGGTCTCACCTTTTCTCTTTCTTCTCTTTCTTGCCACATAGACTTTGTGCTCCAGTGTTCATACTTCTCTAATCTTGTGGTAAGGCATATCAAGGAGCTCAAGCAACAGAAAATGCTGTCCTTTTTGCAGGGTTAGCACTCTGCCAATGTAGCCTTGTCAACTGGCTCCTCAGCACAATAGAAGGCAGTTGGGGATTTTTGGTACGGTGGTGTTATTGCACTCTTGTGGTAGGTCAGCTTGAAGTCTCACTGCCCCCTTTCCCTCACAAGAGGATACCCCCAAAAAGGATCATAGATCTTGAGTCTGAATTTATTCAGATCAGTCAAGTGGAAGTTTGCTATTTACTGTGGAAGAAGCACAGCCCAAACAAAGGTAACAGGATTTGAAGAAACTTTTTTTTACATGTGACAGAATTAAACAAAATTCCCTTCACTCACCCTACCTTCCTAGTATTGTCCCATCAGAAGTAAACAACAATACATTTTAAAATCTATTCATATGCTGCAGTTATTCTTGCCAATAGACTCAAGTACAAGGGGCCTCTTGGGCCACAGAGGTCATTCCCCTGTTATTTTAAGCAACTACTTCATTTATTTTTTTCTCAATACTGATCAAACTTTGTCTTAAAACCAGTCAGGTTTGCCTCTCTTCTTACATCCTCTGAAATGTTTTTCCAAACCTCATCATTATTGTGGTTAGGAACCTTCTACAAACTCCCATTTTGCATTTACTGGGACCAATTAATACATTTAACAATTAACCTTTTTTAAAGTACAACCTTTTTCTGTAATAGAAGGATTGATGCAATACGATTGCTAATCATTTGAGAACATTTCTATTGGAAACCAGTGTGACCATGCATCAAGGCTTAATCTTTCATTTAGTTTCTTTTGGGTTAATCAAATTATTGTAAAATAAAGTGAGGAGATAAGCCCTAGAAATAAACCAATATCGAATCTGTAGTTCCAGGTGCAACTGAACACTTAGGTAAATTCTGACTACAGCCCAGGAGTGTTTATGATCTTCCCCTTTTTGAGGGGTTCCTTAGAAAGGATAGAAATACAAAATTTATAAATCCCTCTCACATAAAGAATTGCATGAATAAAGCTCTTGCACAGGACCATTTTCTCTATGACAGAGTTATGTAAAATTTTTAGACAGAAAACACATAATTTTAGTCATCCCCAGTATTGAAAAATGACATTCAAGAAGGCATCTTGTAAAGCAATTCATACACTCCTTTTAAAATGGTAGAGAGAGAAGAGAAGAATTTCCAGTTTCAGCTTCTTCATATTGCTAAGATACTTTCTATTACATAAGTAATCTGAATAATCGTTAAAATCTATTTAGCTTTCTACAGTGATTTGTCTATACACATACTGCTCATACTCACAAACCAGCTGGTTATTTTAAGGCAAGACTTCTTATAGTTGAGGAAAACTCCAGATGTTTCAAAGATTTTTTCATTCAGCCTTCCATGCCTGCTTTCACTCTTTGATTCCTACAGCATTAGTTTTGACAGCTGATTTCCTCTCTGTAGAGGTCTCCTCCATTTTCGCAATGAACATCAAGATAGGTTGTCAGGGGAAGTTAAATTCAAAGGCTTTCAAAGTTACTTTTCTATCCTCCAGCTCTGTGTTGTTGTTTACTTTATCTTCCATCAGAGTTTCCTTGTTTGTTTGTTTGTTTGCCATTTTCCTAATCAGAAAAGTAGAAAGAAGAGGAAAGAAATGTTCAATATTTCTGTTCAAATATCTTACTAGTGAACTTAGGCTGGCTAGGTAGAATTACCCTATTTTACTGGACAGATGAGCAGCACAAGGATTGTGTTTACACAGCTAGAGCAATTGCTGAACAGTATTTTGAAGCTGCTACATGTAGAGAATCTTTTTCCAGTAGTGGTATTTTTTAAACTGTTTTTCATTCAGTATTTTTCGTTGTATTTGAAAGTTCGAGGACTAGTCATTGTTAGTAAACCAGAAGGAAAAAAATAAGGCTTTCATTGAGAAAAGAACGGAAAATGTGTCTAGTTCTTGTATTGTAAAAGTGATCTGGTTAATTTCTGTGCTAGAACTTCTCTCCTGAGCATGAATTTCCACCAAACTGTGGGGACATTCCATCCCTCAGTAAGTGACTTTAAACCACTCTGGGATGATACTAATTTTATTGTAACCAGGAGATTTCCGAGAAAGGCATGTGATTATTGGGGTATGTAACAAGTGTAATCATTATCAGAACTACAATTTAGTCAAATTATGTTCCTTGTTAAAAGGAAAAGTAAGCAGTGTAACATTCTAATAGTAAAAGTCATTAAACAATTAAAAATTCATCTTTATTTAGCGTATCAATCACAGTAGAGGCAGCACAGGAGCAGAGGTTTCATGAGTCGTTCTAAAGAAGTTATCCAACTCAAATCTACTTTATAGTCTGTACTTGTACATCTAAATAATTCTTGGTCACAATAAAACTTTGTGTATTTTATGGAGTGGAGAACTGTTGCCCAAACCATAGAGCACACATTAAAATTGATGGAACCAGAGAATCAATATGAGGCCATTTTAACATAAACTTTTCTTAGTAATGTGTAAACCTTTCCTTTTTATTTTATTATATCATATTTTACACCACGTTCCAAAATAGAAAGCACTTAATGAAACACAGCTTTACTGAATGACATATAACAGTAAAAATGCCATCTCACCCACAGAGATGGCGAAGACGGCCCATGCAGACAGTAGCGTTAACTGTGTAACATCTGATGCATTAGGAATGTTTCAGATGAATAGAGGGAAGCTCTGGATGAACACGGATAACTTCACTGTTTGAAAATGAGCAAGGAAACTCTCTGCAGGGAGGGAGATTTCAGGTGGCTTGCAGAAGAGCTTGAACTGCAGGTTGCAATTCTGCATGTTATGATTCAGCAGCTATTTTGTATTACTTCTCTTCATAGATATATCTGTCTTGGACTCAGACATCACAAAACACTTAAGTACACAGGACATGCTTACTTGTCTACATTACTACATAAGTAACATGTTCCTTTTTCCTCAGAGTGAACAAAGAAAATTAAGTGATAAGCAGAGATCCCTATGGATCCATCTCATTCTCACAGCATACCTCTAAATGTACTTAAGCAGATACAGACAGTACAATGACAATTAAAAAATGCTGGATACATTGTGACTGATACTTTACAATAAGTATATAATGGTATGATATGACTAAATTTATGTCTTCAAAATCCACTGAGAAATACTTTGAACTGTGATAATGAAATAGCAAATGCAGTAAGTAAAATTAGAAAGAATCAAGTCTCATAATCAGATGTATAATTTCTACAGGGTATTATGTGACAGATTTCATTTTGTGACTTGGACTAAACAAATGGTTCAATGATTTTTGAACTTAATGGATGTCTGAGGTTATATGGTGGTATGTATGTTTTACGAAATATAAGCATGTGCAAGGGTTTTCAAAGAACATGTCCAATACACTTAAATCACTTACACATACTTAAAGATTTCTGATTTAGGGATGGAACTTAATTCCAGAAAGCTAATCTGGAATAACTCTTTGTAACTCTGGTGTAGATTTGTATATTTTAGAGTAAGTATCGTCTTCTAGATTAAACAGCTTTAAAAATGAAATTACAGTGTCTGCACATGGAAGAGATCCGCACATCACAGTGTCTGCACATGTGCAGCCATCAAGATGTGCAACATCAAGAAATGCTGTTGAATCAAAGTAATTTAGTAGTGAGAATCAAAAACATTATGGGAAGTAGTGGGAAGTTGGTCTCTGCCCTTAGCAATGAGTAATGGGTTTAGTTACCTGGATGCTTTAAGTTATGACCTAATTTCAAAATTTAGAGAGTTGTCTTCATCAAGAAAATGTCTTTCTCAGAGCAGCCACAACTAATTTTGCTCCCTGAGTTGAAATACTGAGACTGAATTGCTGTGACTGTTGGATACCTATTTACGGGTGGTATTATTACTGCTAAATCCATACTCATCTGTTTCACTAAGCCAATTTCTTTTTCCATAATGATCGTTTGCAGTACTAGTTCTCCAGGTCACATACAGTACCTATATTATTGTGATTGTATTTCAAGGCAAAAGCCTTATTTCTTTTCCCAGAAGATACATTTTGAGTGGAAAAATATTCTGAAATATTATGATAAATCTTGTGGTCCCAGACCTGACCTGGACAATTCTGGTATTTGTTAGAGTCACATCCTGCCCACTATGCACTGATTCCCTCACGTACTACACAGCCTGCAAGGTCTGGTTCATTTTTATCTTTATTTTTCACAAATAATCTTACTGGTTTCAGCAAGGGAGTGGCAACGTTATAAGACAGGTAAGTCTTGTAAGACAAGGATAAATGCTGTCAGTAAGACAGGAGAGGGTGAATATATACAGGGGTCTTGATCTTAAAAAAAAAAATAGACAACACATATCTTGTCCTGATTTTGGACCTCTCTGATTCTGGGAAACAGAAATCAAAATTTTTGGGTTATACTTCCACAATTCCTGAAAAACTATAATATGCTTCAAAGAATATGTTTGCATTATCATTTGGGAAAAAATGAGAAGGCATAGGGGCAAGTAAAATAATTTTAGATCTAATTTTTTTTTTTTTTTAAACCAGGCTAAATTTATTTAGTTATGCTCATCACAAAGTTTTCCCAACCCATTACTGGTCTTAGTATTTTCCAGAGAAGACAAGTGGTGGAGATTTTCTGGTTCAGAAATATTTACTTAATTTTGCTCTATTACATCTCCTATGTTTTAATTTGGTGGAACCCTACTAATCATATGGGTCAGTCAAGTTCTTGGCTTTGCAGCAATAGTGTTAGAGATTTTGATCAGAAGGGAACAAAGCTAGACTTTTGCATAGGAAACATAAAGCAAGCACCCTAGTCTCTTCGGAATATCAGTCTCTACATTGTACATGAAACTTGCTTCAATAAGACTTATCTTGTCTGTTCATTTTCCAGATTACAGTCACAGTAAAACTAGAGTTTATATAAGATAATGTGATCAAATGCTGGCAAAAGAAGCAATATACAAGACAAGAAATTCTGTTTACACAGTACCTTATCTCGTGAAAATGGAGCTTGCATTTCTTCTTTTGCCCTTTGAATGGGAGCATGCCTCTAAGTCTTTCAACTCTTAGGCTTACATAGTTTTAAATAAGAGTAGACTAGAAATTTAAAACCATATAACAGATTATTTGCCTCCATTAATGAGATAAGGTCAACACATGGATTAGTATTGTACTTAATTAGTACAATACTGATCATTACAATTAGGGTTCTTGTAAAGCAATAGGTCAAGCAAATGACAGAAGACTGGCTCTGATCTGAAATATACTGTGTTGAGTGGGGCGGGTAAATGTTTTTTCCAGATTAAAAAAAAAGAAGAAGAATGAGAGTTAAACTAAGGCTTTTGTTTGTTTGTTTGTTTTTTTCTGGTAGATCTAAGGTAACAGATTTTCTGTTGAAGTGTCATTGTCTCATAAAGATTACAGTCCATATGAAAAAGGAGTTGACAAGGCCATATTAATCCTAATAATTAGAATTTATTTTAAAGTCATCTCCAAATCCATGCACACCGAGCACCTATACTGGCTAAATCTGCCTGGCCCTTGGCCACAGGTCAACCTCATCCTAGAGTTTTTGTGGGTGTCAGCCTCCTGCCCCCTTGTCTCCCATCCCACTGTCCTCAAGTGTCCTCGCAAGTTAGCCAAACATGCAGCAACTGCACGGTTCTCCGCTCATGACACCTTGCCTTCCTGTGTGCCTTTTTGCTACCTTGTAGGGAGAGGTGAGAGTCTTGAGACCAACACCTGTAGACGACCTGTTGGGTAAGGTTGACAGCGGTACTGCAGACTTATGGAGTAAGATTATGAGGGATGGAGACTTGGACCTAATATTTTCACTAACGTTAATGGACACAGCTTTGATATCTATAATGCTGTTTTTAAAAGACAGCTAAAATCAGGCAATTCTTAAACTGGCAAGCACTGACTGTATAATCCCTCTGAAGTAATGTTCAGCTGAACGGCAATTAAATTATACCAATCCTGTAATTCAGTGTTCATCAACATGAATTAGTCATACCATTCAGACTATTTACCATCATGGAGAACTCAGTGTGCACAGACAACCTGGAAAATGTACCACTTTATTACACAGGAAAGAATTTGCTTCCATGTTCAGTGAGTTTCTGAACTTTTAATAATGTCAACATATAATTAGAGTGAGCATTGGTCAGAGAAGGAATACTGTGACCTAATGCTCTTTTATCACTGATCTCTGCTGCCCTGAATCATTATGTTTAATCTGAATTTTCCAAATATTTTTCCTTTTTTTATTTTTTCCCCAGTGCGTTTGTTATTACACTGGTGATTTAGAATCATAGAATCATAAAGGTTGGAAAAGACCTTTAAGATCATCAAGTCCAACCATTAACCTAGCACGGTCAAGTCCACCACTCAACCATGTCCCTAAGTGCCACATCTACACATCTTCTAAATACCTCCAGGGATGAGGACTCCAACACTTCCCTGGAGAGCCGGTTGCAGTGCCTGACAACCCTTCCAGTGAAGAAATTCTTCCTAATATCCAAACTAAACCTCCCCTGGCACAACTTGAGGCCACTTCCTCTCATCCTATTGGTTGTTACTTCGGAGAAGAGGCCGACCCCCACCTGGCTACCCCCTCCTTTCAGGTCATTGTAGAGAGTGATCAGGTCTCCCCTCAGCCTCCTCTTCTCCAGACCAAACACCCCCAGCTCCCTCAGTCGCTCCCCATCAGACTTGTGCTCCAGACCCTTCAGCACCTTCGTTGCCCTTCTCTGGACTCACTCCAGGACCTCAATGTGTTTCTTGTAGTGAGGGGTCCAGAACTGAACACAGCACTCGAGGTGCAGCCTCACCAGTGCCGAGTACAGGGGGACGATCACTGCCCTGGTCCTGCTGGCCACACTTGCTGATACAGGCCAGGATGGCATTGGCCTTCTTGGCCACCTGGGCAAACTGCTGGCTCATATCCAGCTGGCTGTTGACCAACACCCCCAGGTTCTTTTCCGTCAGGCAACTTTCCAGTCACTCTTCCTCAAGCCTGCAGTGTTACATGGGGGTGTTGTGACCGAAGTGCAGG
>NW_009606425.1:76100-94412 GCF_000690535.1 Cariama cristata | reverse complement strand
TAAAAAAAAAATTTTATTAAAAAAATTTTTTTTAACGCTGCTGGATCGCCAGTCAGCATCATTTATGGTTGGAACTACGATGGTATCTGATCGTCTTCGAACCTCTGACTTTCGTTCTTGATTAATGAAAACATTCTTAGCAAATGCTTTCGCTCTAGGCTGTCTTGCGCCGGTCCAAGAATTTCACCTCTAGCGGCACAATACAAATGCTTCCAGCCGTCCCTCTTAATCACGGCCCCGTTTCCGAAAACCAACAAAATAGAACCGGAGTCCTATTCCATCTAATGATGTTCTGGGGTAGGATGTTCCTCTTTTATCAGTCTTCAGTTGCACTTCAAGGATCTTAGTAGTTAGCACGCATGCAGATTTACAAGCTCCTACAATAGTACTATTGAGAATCTAAGTTTTGGTTCATCAGTTCCCCCTTCATCACATTCTGCATTCCTTAGGTCAAGCTGCTCTTTTTGCCTGAGAAATTGGTTTCTCTCCTTTGCCTGTCCACCTGTTTCTCATCTACATCACACACAAACTGTACACTATATCATAACACAGTCTTTCAAATTTAAAACTATGTCCTAATGTGCAATTAAATAATAAAGTTGCTTTTGAACTGCTCAGCAGTGATATGCTCCCCACAACTTGTATTGCTAATACATACGTCGTCTTTCAAACAAGTTCCCTCCCACATGTGTGTTTGAATGGCAAGATCAAAATCAATGAAGTCCCTCCTCTGTACCATGACCCACACTGAATCTTAATCCTCTATAGCATGACAGACATTACTGACCTAAAATTCCTGATAAAACATAAATAAATCTAGCTTTGGCAACCAAGAAGCTCTTGCAATTTACTGCATTGATCTATAAATCCTCATTAACTACTACAGTGCAGTGCTTAATTAGAAAACTTGACTTAATCAAGATGCTTCCCAAGGAATCAATTTACACCTAATGATACTTGTGGCAAAGACAGCTGCTTAATTGGGATGGTAATTTCATTTAATTAAGGCACCTTCAGGTGACTTGGGTGACAAGTTCAGTGCATCCTTCTCGTGGCAGCTTGCGGTCGCCCCAGCCTTCCCTCACTTACAGCTGGTTCACAGCAAGCTACTGAAAGTGCCTGGCACTCCTTGCTAGCAGATAGCAGCCACCGTCCCCTCACTCTGAAGGACTTCCAGTACGTCAGACTATTCAAAACAGGGTGACGCTTGATACAGTACTACCACAGGGAAAGGTGTTTAGCTACTTCCTCAGCCTAATTTTAATTAAAATATTCAGCCCCTACAATAGCCAAGATTGGCTTAAGAAAGGTTTGAGAAAAGATTAATCAGCAAGTCATGAAAGTTAGTGTCATGTTTTTGAAGTCTTAAAATGTGCAATTCCATGTGTTCATTGAAAAGTATAGTCTTAACCAGGAAAATTGCTGAAACCAAATTAAACACATGCACTCCAAATCCATTAGCTGAGATATTGAATAACCAGTACTCAACATTTAATACATAAACACCACTATTAGCACATAGAACCTGCTAGGATGGAGGAAGGTCTACTGGCTTATTAAAATGAGACCTATGATTACAGTAAGCCTGTATCTTCCTTTTTAATATTAATTTTCTATTGCAGCATAAAGGCTCTGATACATTGTTTTCATGCAATGCAGCTTTAATAAAGAACATTCAGGGCCTTCAGGCAGGTTCAGATTTTCTGCCATTGTACCTGTATGAAATTAGAGCATGCAACTTGATGTGAAGTTTGCTTGCTGCTGAGAAGTAGTTGGTTGCCTGTCAATGCAGTTATGAAAGAATCACAGAATGGGCTGGGTTGGAAAGGACCTTAATCATCTAATCCAACCACCCTGCCATGGGCAGGGACACCTTCCACTAGACCAGGTTGCTCAAAGCTCTGTCCAAACTGACTTGAACACTACCAATGATGGGGCATCCAAACTTCTCTGGGCAACCTGTTTCAGTGTGTCACCACCCACACAGTAAAGAATTTCTTCCTAATCTCCAATCTAAATCTACCCTCGTTTAGTTTAAAACCTTGTCCTGTCCCTACAGGCCTTGGTAAAGAGTCTCTGTCTTTCCTATAAGCCCGCTTTAAGTACCAAAAGGCTGCTCTAAGGTGTCCCCAGAGCCTTCTCTTCTCCAGGCTGAACAACCCCAGCTCTCTCAGCCTGGCTTCATGGGGCAGGTGCTCCAACCCCCTGATCATCTTTGTGGCCTCCTCTGGACTCGCTCCAACAGGTCCATGTCCTTCTTGTGTTGGGGGCCCCAGAGCTGAAGGCAGTACTGCAGAGGGGGTCTCACCAGAGTGGAGCAGAGGGGGAGAATCATCTCCCTTGACCTGCTTCTCTATTCAGCCCAGGATTATTGTAGAGACGAACCTCTGAATTCAAGAGAGCAGAGATTATGACTAATGCTGAATTAATCTGTTTTAGCTTGTACTTGCAATTAAACTGTGTTAGGCTACTCTCCCCTCAACAAAGCATTTTTTTTTTTTAAATTGGAGATAAGGATCAAGTAAAGGAAAAGAGGAAGGAGGCAGCTGCATAATATCTTCATTGACCTAATATCATGGAAGCAGAGAACACACATCATCTTATGGACATAATGTGAGCTATCAAAATGTTAGAGAAATATACCCTTACTGATTGCTTTTGAGAAAAGCCTGTGATATTTTAGAACTGCTGCCATATATACCACCTATGACAGCAGCGCCAGCGCAGCTTTCTTAATTGCTCATTGAAAAATTCCTGTAAACCTGTGACTTGTTATCTTTGCAGATAGCTTTAGAAGATCCTTCCCACCTACCTTATTTGTTTGTATTCATATACAAAGGGATCGATGCCATAGCTAAAAATAACACTGCCTTGCTTTCAAAAGTGAGACAGAAACAGGCAGTTTTCCTTGTAACATTAGGAAAATAGAAATTAGCAGGACAGGAAGCAATTTAGAGTATGCACTAAATATGTATCCCATGAAAGTGAGCCTGCAACTCCAGTATGTTAGAAAGCTATCCTGGAGATTTTGCTATACTTGAGAAAAAACAACCTGTCAAGGATTTTAAGTTTTTGTTCCAGAAAAAGGAGATTTATAACACCTGGCTGGGGGAGGAAATCTTACCTGTTGCTCCACTATGATTACCCTTATTCCCTTAAAAAACGCTGCAAAACCTGCCACCACAAGAAACTTAAAGCCTATTTTTCAAGCTCAACACCAGCAATAGCCTATTACAACACCTGCAGTGACGATAATAAAAGCTGTTTCATAAAACCCCATGGCAGTTACAGCTGTGTACACTCTGCTCTGCTCATAATACAGGTTTTAAAAGGAGATTAATCCTGGTCTGATCCTCAAATTAGACTGATAAATCCTGATGATGTCACAAAATGATTCACGCTTCAGATGACTCATACAGCCAGGATAATTATCTAGCAGGTCTTCTGTAGGTCTCCTGTTCAATGAGCACATTACAGGAATTGAGGACTCCTGTTGTATGAATGAAAAAGGAAGTGTGGAGAAACAAGAAAATCAGTACTACAAATCAGGTAGTATTAGATGCCTACCCTGACTAATTTGCATCTTTAATTTGAGACACAGGTTTCCTCTTAGCTGTGACCATGTTTTATTAAAGTAAATACCCTGCAGTTCTATTATAGAAGTAAAATTCCTCTTTAAATGTGTAAGCTTGACTTTGTACATGTATGTAAATTATTAGTCTTTAAAATAACCTTGTGACATAGCAAAATATTTTTCCAGCTTCCATACAAAATAGCACTTTTTCTCTGCTGGTAGAAGACATTAAAATTTTTACTGTATTAAGTGGTCTGTGTAACTTTTACAAAAGTCATATACAAAAACTTAAAAGTATGTAAAAATTCCAAAGTACACTCCAACAGCTAATGCTCTGCAAATACTTTATTACACAAATTACATTCAGCTTCTGAAAATAGTGTTCTAACAGTGATACCATCTAAAAATAAGACATCCCAGAAACACATCAAGTTAGGAAGAAGAAAAAAAATTAAATAGAGACTTTTTTCTTTCCTTCAATGCAATATAATGTTAGTGATTTTAAAAAAATAGAAGAAGATTTAGCAGCTTCATTTTCTTGTGGCACTGTATTTTCTCTGTACTGCAACAGGTTAAGGACGTTGAAGAGGAAAGGCACAAAACAGAAACTGGCAACTCAATAGTCATAGGAAAAATATTTTGATGAAGCAGATAGTAAGACTTATTTACAAGATCCCCAAATTGACATGAGAAAATACTACTGCTTTAAATCAGTGCTGCAATGAGAAGACTGTTTGCTTTATTAAGATGTTCACATAAAAAACAACGGCACTGATATGGAACTTCCATACACTCCTCCACTTAAAAAACAGAACTAAAAGCAAACAAAAATTAAAGGAACCAGTGTACAGCCCCACACAGACTAGTACAGTTTACAATTAAATACACAAAATCTTAAAACGTGCTTAAGGGAAAAGGAATGTGACATTCTGGGTTGAATCGTATAATAGAGAACTCAAAGGCTGGTTTCAGGATGATGAAGGTGCTGGTGGAGGTGGAGGTGCTGAACACTCTTCCTCTGAATCTGTGCCATCATCTTCATCTTTTTCTTGATCACTTCCTTCAGTGCTGAGTCGGTCAAACCCTTTTCGGCTGTAGCCTTTGTGACTTGCAAAGAAGTTCCCAAGGTTAAGGCCACCACCGCCTTTTCCTGTGCAAAGGAAAGGTTTGCTTTACTGTACAGGGGGAATAAAAATCTATCTACTCATTCAACAGTACAGTGGAGATGATTTTAAGTGTCCTTCTAGAAATAGTTTTTAAAGATCAGCACATGAGCCACAAAAGCTAAGTACAGAGATTATGAAAGAGGAATCCTTGAAGTAGAAGTTTCAAACTTTTCTTTCAGCATCCACTGTTTCATTATGCCTTTATGCAGGCTATTTGTGTTCCCACCAGTTTGCCCTTAGTCTCAAAGTGCTCCAATTCATTCACCAGATCCACAGATAACTCATTATAACAGCTACTGCTCTCCCACTGGTAGTGACATGTCCTCTTCAGTGGGCAGATAATGACAATGAAAGGTGTTGTAAAAGACATTTCCACAAAACACCTGAGATTTGCCCCAAATCCTTCCTCTGAGAAAGTTCCATCAAATTTGTTATTCAACTAGAAGTGAATACAGAAAAAAGCCTCCAGTTACTGCGTTCTTAAAAGATCTTAAATGACTGAGACTTACCTCTAAGTCTACCTAAAATTCTGCCTGAACTTGAATCAAGTTTGTGTTCCCCATCAGCTGAAAAATAAGGTAGATTTCAAAAATAAGGTAAAAAAAATCATATTCTATGATTAAATAATTATCTGTATTTTCTGACACAAAGCAGATATTCAACAAATTGATCAGCAGCTCTAAGAAGCAAAACTGATACTTTTCAGCTTCTTGATTAAAGTGAAATTATAATTCCTAACAAAATTATCATACCACGGATGCTCAGTTTATGCCAATTCAGCCATTAAGATTTGCATGTAAGTTATTTCTGAGAATTTCATTCCCTCAACTGTTCACTTATTTTACTGTGAAGAGTTTACAGGAAGGACGGGAACCTTGTCTTTTATAATGTGCACAAATACATTCCAGCACACTGCAAAACACAGCTTGACATTTGAAATAGTATCGTTTCCCTTCAGCGAAGACTGGCTTTCTGGAAGACAGTGATCTGTGAATTTCTTCACGTATTTTGGAAGAACTTTCTCTCCCCCCTCACAAACTATATCCTCCTCCCTGGTAACTCTTTCCATCCTTCATCTGAAGAAAAATTAAATGCCGTCTTTTCCTATATACTACTCAGTTTCCATAAATCTGTGCAAGAAGTTTACTTTTACCAATGTAACTGTATCATGCTCTTTGACACAGGAAATTCAAGCACTGCTTGAATCCAAATGGAATGCAAAGATGCTATTATAGATCATATCCATTAACAGCAGTACTGCAGCAGTCTAGAGTGTTAGCACATTTGATGTACTAAACATGTTTGCACACAAAGACTCAGGAAGCTGCACACTGAAATCTTCAAATAAAATACATCCAATTCAGTTGCACAGCAATATTAGATTGCTGAATTACCTAATCTGTCATAGTATGTCCTAGCTAGTGGCAGAACTGTGTTGCTTGTCTATTCCATGTACACTTTCTTCTCTTGATGAGAGTATCTTGATAAAACTATTTATGTGATACAAAATAACGAGTGTAATGATCAAACTCCTGCTGCAGTCTAACAGTTTCTCCAAAATAGTTATTATATAATGTGAATTAAGAACAAATTTACATAACATTGTAACTACCAATTAAAGCTCTCACAGCAATGGATGGAGGTGCATTATGGAAACATGTCTGACTCACAAAATGCACAAAGTAGTAGTGAACAATAATATATAGTCTCTTGTAAATGTTACCTGTATTTTGCTTATACCGTTACAATACCCATAGAGTCTTTTGTCTCAACAGCTTAAAGATCCCAAGCTGAAAAATCTAACTATGCTCAGAGTATTAAAATCTACTTATTCTAGACAATAACATGAATATATTGTAGTTGTTTCTGAGATACCAATTTTCGGCTTGACACCAATTAAAATTTTAGGTACATGTTTTTTAGATAGATGTTTTGAGAAGGTGGTACCTTGAGAAGTAATATTAAAGGCATAGGGGGATGCAGTTGCTGTGTGCATGCTGATTCTTAGTTTGCATGCAGTGTCACAGTAACTGTTCAGAAGGGTAAAGGGACAGTAAGCCTCTCCTTTCACACCCTCGTCCCTCAGACATTTCGAGCTGGAATAATAAAAGCCTGTTCTCTAGAGTTACTCATGGTTACCTCCATAGACAGTTGTCTTCCTCCACCGAATAAATACTAAAATTGCGAGCAGGACAACAACAGGGATAATTAGAAGAGTTGTAATAAGAACAAAGGAAACTCCAGTGCTGGCCTGTTGGACCAAATGTTGTTTTTCCTGCTCCTTTAGAGGGTCTGTTGATTCTGGGTTGTTTTTCAATCTGGCTTCTACAATTGTTTCTGATTCTTTAAAAAGAAGACAATTTCAGTATGTAATCCATATGCATCAAGCAACACAGAACAATGCGTTAAAGAAAAGAACACGTTAGAATACCTGAAATGTTGAGTAACAAGGGAACAAATGACAAACACTTATGGAGACATTTTTAGCTCTTGCTGATGTTATCCCAAACGTAAGGCAAAGAGAGTCTGAATGGTATCACTCGCTAGCAAAGATGCCCTCCCCTTTTCTTGAATGGGGAAAGGAGAGGTGTCAGGCAGAGTTTTGTCTTAAAAAGTGTCTATCATTTAAAATATAGGAAAATTCCCAAAAGATCTATTTTTGCAAATAGGCATGTGATGTAATATCAGTTAAGTATCTCTTTTTGATAGTAACACCTCCACAAGAAACACAGAAATCCAGTATATGCTGTATTATCATAAACAAAAAGGAAAGCTTTTAAAGTTCTTTTTAATAAACTTGTGACAAAAGGTTAAATTTTCAGAACTGCTAAATCCTGTGAAAGAACTTTGGCTCTGTAAACCTGGAGAGATTTTGAAAACTGCATCCAATCATTCCTGACTAATTTGTTACCTCTCCACCTACAAAGAGAAAAACAATTTCAACAAAATAATTTATGCTCTTTTGTGTGTGTATAAAGGATCACATGCTTTGTGCTAACTTTTATGAGTAAAAACATCTAGCTATATATTTTAAAGTCTGACTTAACTGCATGTCTTAAGAAGTAGCTGCATCAGAAACACACTCTGAATCAACTGTTTTGATTCTGTATCAAACCTAAAATGATGTTCTATTCCGAAAGAATAGCAAATGCTTCAGTTTACATTTAACACTAATACAGTGATAACAATGGTATCATTTTTATCATTAATACAATGATAAAAATGATATAATGATAACATAATGTCTGTTCAAGTAGTAGTTATAGCCAAGAGCAATTTTCCTCCACCATCTTGCCCACCTCTGGGCAAAGTTACAGTTCTCCACGTATTTTCCCCCACTTCACAGCAGCACAATGGCATAAAGTCCATTGGCTATCTGTTTTCTTCAAGTGGAGTTGAAAGACTATAATTTCAGTTTATGTAGCCTAAGCAGTTTTAGAGATTGTTACTTAAAAATGGTTTCTCACTCTGGCAATACTATTGCATTTTTCTCTCTCTAATTTCTCTCTAATGCAATACTATTGCATTTTTCTTTTCTAACTTCTTAGAAGTGTCAGCTAGCATGCTATGTTCCTAAAGACAGCCAAAATGCATTAATATATCCTTAGATTTGTTGTACTGTGGATGTTGTAATGTCAACACTTCCCTTTTGAGTGCGTCGGGGGGCTAATATACCAACAGAGATAATCTACAAGGATAACTGTTTTGGCAATGATGATTTCGTAATTTTATAATGTCAGTCTCCTTTATTCTACTTTATTCTATACGTTTGCAATTGGCAGTTGGGATCTTTTGGTATTTTCCTCTGTCTGCATATACATAGTTCAAGCAAGCCACACAAGCTCTGAATTCAACCAAAGAAAAACAGTTAATAATGTTTGAACATTTTATAAAGGCCTCTCCATAGCCCAGCACTGTTTTTCTCAAAGGTAAATGAACTTTTAAACATAAACGATCTATGTAACAGACTACAAATCGTCAAAATTACTTTTCATCTTCCTGAATTGCTATTTTAACCCTTTCAATCTCCTCTACCTGTATTTCTTTATCTCCTTATATTAAGTTTCTAGATGTTTGTATTTCCTTTTTGTTTTCTTTTTTTCATTTTCATGCAGATAAATTGAAAAAAAGAAACCAGTAAATCTAGGGAAATAAATCTAAATACAAAAAATGGTATTTTTTGCCATATGGTGTGACTGGCAAGGCTGTGTACTGAAAGACTATGCAGAAAGATAAACCAATTGCCATTTCAAATTCAAATAACCCTTTTTTGGTGATTGAGGATTGTGGAGCAGGGGGAAGTGTGCTGCAGAGTAACTATCACAGTTCTATTTCAGAGTTATTTCTCCATCTAAGGCAGCTGACACAGATACCAATCTGGACCATACCAGATGGTGGTATGGAATTAATCCACTAGTTTAATTTTTATCTTAGTATCTGTGAAGCACTTGTCATTACTGAAAATGAAATGTTTAGATTGGCTGTAGAATAGCGTCTACTATGTAACACTGTTACAAGCTGCTTGCTAGTGCTTCCTATGCCAGCTCATTTTATCTGTATAAAATGATGGTGAAAAATAAAACAGTCAAATTAGTTAGCACTTTTCCCTCCAACTTGGCAGAAGCAGTCCCAGTCTATGTGAAAATACTGGTTCCTTCATTTCTATTACAAATCAGACTAACCTTTTATTTCCTGTACCTCAATACCAGCCTTTTTAACTGACCGATGTTCCATTCCTGTAAAACAAAATTGTTCTTCAGGACAACTGACATTTCAGAAAGACACTCAGTGACATTTTCCTGCTAGCTTTCTCAAATGTACAGTACAAACCTACGGTAAACAATCCCATCATCATCTGAACTTCACCAAGGAAAGTCAACATAAACCATTCAATAGCTCAGAAGGCCATAAAAAAATGAAAAAGCTTGATTCATGAAAGTGTTTGCAATAATTAACTCTTATGCCACAGAGATATTTTATGGGCATGTGTAAAGGTTCAAGGAATCCCACAAAAATAAAATTTTTAATTATAATCAAAATCACAATGGATTAAAGGTTGGCTGAATAAAGGCTCCTTAGCTACTGCAGTTTTATACAGCAGCAAAAGCTAAAAAGAAAATGATATACAAGGACTTTCTTCATCTAATCTGTAAGTGATGAATAATTCCATTATTTTTTTGTTCTCATGTTTTTTTAGATAAAAGCCTAGAAGTGTTCTTGTTCAGGTTACTACATGCAGAAAAAGCCATATCCAGTCAGAACTACAATTTATCTGTTCCAGTCTCCTGTTATTAAGAGCAGCTGCTACCAGATGCCCCAAAGGAAAATCCATGAATTATAAACAGACAAACATGGAATAACTACTTAGTCAGAAGTTAATTTATAACAGCAGGCTCTTACTGGTTGACTAACACTCTGAAGCCTGAGGCTTTATCTCTCTCATACATTTTTTAATCCAATATAATGTAACAGTGGATTATATTTTTATTCCTGTAAAATATCTAACCTCTCTCTGAATCTTACTAAATTGATGTCTGACTAATCAGGTCCCTCTCCCTGGAGTGAGGCTGCTTGCCTTGGGGGTTACTGGATTAAAATTGGGAAGTGTTTCCACTTCATGGAAACAGGGCTTCAAATTATACTGGATTCATTTTCTAATGATAAATACTCCCAATGAAATGAACATAAATTTTAAGTTGACTTACATTTTTACTTCAGCCCCTGGGAGTTTCCTACATGATAACCTCAAAGGAAGCAGTTGACTTCTCAGCAAATGATACATTAAAATTACTAAAATGCTAAAGAGTCATGCTTTTGTTTAAGCAGGTACTGACATGACAAGGGATAGATCTACAATGAGGCAAATGCATTTTGATTCCTCCTGTGACAAACAAACTGATGTGCTTGGGACTCTTCTTTGACAGAGCATGCAGCAATGCTGAAGAATGGTCTTTTAATGAAAACTGAGCAGTAGCACACAACTTCTGCAGGCAGAGCTTGTAGTGTACTTAAATCATGGTCATTAAGCCACCAGGTTCTTAGCCAGTGGTACCAGATAAGTGGTACTGATCTGAAGATACAAAATGTGAAGTTGTGACATCAAAAACAAAAAGAACATACTTTCTGTGGATGCAAACTTCCACACTGCTCTGGCATGAACATCTCCAATGAACACTGTTTTCTCTTCTGAAGCAACAACATCATGTGGCATTTCAAAGCTCTGTGAAGATAAGCAGTCACAGATTACTCTTAAGTGTCTACACACTCATGAGGCCTCCTTAACCCTGAAGTCGAGACTGGTCATATTCAGTCCATAGATTGGAAAATGCAGCAGGTGCTGGTGTGGAGGCCTAACACGAGTGAAGGAAGAGGAATTCCATTTCTATTGTATGTTTGCCTTCTCCAGGGATAACAACATGGAGATTATTCAATGCATTCACGCTAAACAATTTTTATACTTATAATATTTATAATAGTTATATTAATATTCTTGCATTCAATTTTATCCTGTGAAATATGTATTTAAAACATCATGAATCTTGGTTTCAAGCCCACATATTTAGTTTTTGTGACAGCCTGTATGCAACACAGCTATTTGCTATACTCAGAAAAAAATAAATCTCTCTAATATAATTTAAAACCAGACTGGAAATAACAATGTATATGTGTTACCCAGAAACAGGACTCTTAACATTAATTCTTTAGTCTAAGACAAGCTATGGAAATGGGTTTTTTATAAAAATAAACATAATTTTTATATCCAATACTATATGAACGACATTTAGCCTTCCAAACTGATCTTCTGTATAGAAGGGATGTAACCATACAGTTGAGTATTATTTCTGCTGAGGAATATATTCTATTTTTTGACAAATTAATAGCATCTAAAGATATCAATATTTCAAGTAATTCATTCTTCTCTTGAAGGTAGTACAGTTTTTGAATGTGTACCACATGTAGAAATGGAGACCTGAAATTCTAGTGTCTTTATTAAGTTAATATTATAAAGAATTCCTTTTGAGTACCTTCCATTATAAAACATCTTATTTCCTGTAATACTCTTATGAAAGGTGAAGAAGTAGGATGTTACCAACATTCTCATATATATAATTACACGCACCGTGCACTGTCTGCAATACTCTACCTTTCTAAGTGGAATGAAAGTATCAATTATTTCCCCAGTAGAGAAGTTCATCACAAATCCTTGCACTGGTTCTGCCTCTCCAGGATAAGGCATTCCATTAACTGCAAAGAGGAGACCACCTGCAACAACATTAGATTTGCCTTAACAACCCATATGTAGCAAACTACAATGAAGATGAATTGTGGCAGTATAGATGAAGAAAAGTTGAGAGAAAAAGACAGACAGAAAGGTAACTCAACAGGAAACTAAATCACAAGAGGAAAGTTAAATGAGGTATAACAGGTGCAAGTTTGGCATTTAAGAGATATAAGTTTTGTCCAAATGAGAAGACTAAGCAAGGCAATATTTTACAGATTGGTTAAATGTAAAAAGAATGTGAAAGTGTTAAAAAAAAAATAATCTGAAGAACACCTTGCTAGGAATGCTTGATCTGATAACGGAAAGTTCTTTAAAAACATCAAAAGCAGAAAGTCAGCTAGGGAAGCAGTGGGACCACAAGAGGAAAAGGTGTGAAAGGGGCACTCAGGGATGAGGGGTGTGTGGCAGAGAAGTTCATTTTTTGTCAGTTTTTTCTGTTGACTATGTTGAGGAGATTCTGACACTCAATTTTTTTTGTAGCAAAGAGGTCAGAGGAGCCAGCTCAATTGGAAGGAGATACACAAAAGGTGTTAGACAAGTTGGAGGTTAACAATTCACCAGGTTTGGATGGCATTCGCTCAAGTTCAAGTTTGTGAAATTACAGACCTCAGGCCAAGCTAAGTAACCTAGCACTGAAAACAGCCACTCCTTGAGAAGACTAGCAGATCGTCAAAGTAATGCCAACCTACAAGAACAGCTCAAAAGGATGCCTGGGAACTACATGTCAACAATTCTGGCTTACATCCCCAGTAAGATCATAGAATCCATAATGAAGAATAAGACATGAGTAAGTGTGGCCTGTCAGAAACAAGCTGGTATGGCTTCTCTAACAGGAAATTGTCCCTCACCTCTGAACAGGGAGAAAAAGCACACAGGTAAAGGAGATCCTGTAGACATACTTAGATTTTCAGAAAACTTTTGACAAGATTGTGCATCAGAGGTTATCAAAGAATGTGAGCTGTCACAGGGCTGAATAAAAGATCCATTAAGGAACAGGAAGCAAAGAGCAGAGCTTAAGGGAAGAGCTTATAATTTTTCAGGATAGAGAAGAAGTCTGAGTAATGTGATCCTGCAGGGATCAGAGCCAGAAACAATTTCATTCAACAGTCTTCCATCAGTGACCTGAAAAATGCGGTAAATAGTGACATCTCCCAGTCTGAGGAAGGTACTGAGTTCAGAGTAGTCAAAAGCTTGATGATACTGGGAAAGTCTGGAAAGACTTTTTATAAGAATAGGTGAGTTGTCAAACAGATAGCAGAAGAGGTTCAGCAAAGACAACTACAGAGTGATGCTTCTGCGAAAAAATAATCTAGAACATGCTTATGGGATGTTTAGCTTGGAACTGGCAGCTACAACTCAGGAGAGATATCTCTGAGCCATCACTCAAAGGTCTCTGAAATCTGTGGCTCCATGTACAATGACAGCCAAAATTTCAACAGAATATTGAGCATCATCAGGAAGAGAATTAGAAAAGGAGGGGACAGTTCTGCCACTGTGCAAAAACTTAGCTTGCTCACATCTTGAGTACTGAGTACTGTTTTACTCTCTGCATCTCAAGAAGGTCCTAATGAAGTTAAAGATGCTAGAAGAGAAAGGCAACTACAATAGTCAAGTGGCTGAAGCAATCAAACGGCTTATGGGGAGAGACTAAGGTGGCTGGGGTTCTTTGGTTTGGAGAGGAGATGGATAAGAGGCAGCAGATATGGGGAGTGTGCAACTGTTATTCACCAACTTCCAAAATACTGGGACTGAGAAGCACTCAATGAAACTAGGTCACTTTTTTAAACTGAAAAATTAAAATTAAAAAAATAAAGTCAATAGTGAAATTCTGAAGCCTGTAACTGCAGGAGGCAGACAGTACAAGCCAGTAGGAAAACTCATGGGCAATAGGTCTACAGAAAGCTACTATGAAGAAGTGGTCAGGAGCTACTTCCTAACATCCTTAAATAAAGTGCTTGTGGATGCATGAGGAGTAGGAGAGGAATGGACCACAAAATGCAGCCAGGCTTACACATTCTCCTCAGAATGCCTCTCTTGCTGGCACTGTCAGAGACAGAGGTATAGGTACCAAGTATGTCATCCAGTACAGCATTTCTTATGTTCTCGACAGATGCAAGAGAGATAACCCTGATATTAAATTTGGTATCAACTACAGAGTCAGGAGCCTGAGTGCCAAAATTCCTCATCCAGTTCTTGACATTTACATTACTTCGGTATTGTTATTAAAAATCTAATCCCAAAACTTAATTGTTAACCAGATTCTGATATTAAAAACCACAACTTTTTCAAACTGTTTGCTTCCAGATTTTTTGTTTTATGATACCCAAAACTTTTCTTGATACTTTGGGACCTCTTTATTTTGCTCTTTTACAATGAATATTGTAAAATGTTACTTGAAATAATAATTGACTGCACAGTCACTAGGAAGCAAACAAGATCATCTGCTTGTTGACATCACATTTAGGGAGTCTAATCAGTCACTTCTCAGAAGCAGAGATTATATGCAAGCTTCCCTCTTCTTGCAAGCAGGAAAACAGGACAGTTCTAAAATTTTCCATTACATCAGCTCTACTTTGAAAGAGAATAAACATCTGGCCTAAATATCACTGTGTACTGTGACATACTGGCATAAAGCAACTACTTGAAATCTGAAGAACAGGAAAAAAGATTACCTGGAACATACGAAACTGCAAACAACTCCCTTCCAAACGATTTATGCTTGATCTCTCTTACGAACTCCCCAGACCCTAACCTGAAGCACTGAATTCGACCGTTTTCCCTGTCTGCAACACAAAGCTGACTGAAGTCGGGGATCAGGGCTAAGCTGTGAGGGATATGAAACTGTCCAGGTCTGGCTTTGCCTGAAGAACTCTCTGCAATACAAAATATCCAGTTAAAGTACACACTGAAAATATCAGTTTTGATTAGAAACAGAAATATGTCACATAACGCAATATAACATTGGAAAATAATAAAGTCAGCTTTCTTTCTTCTCCTAGCAGTTTGACTCGTTCAGGTATATAAACTGTGGTAGTCTTTTGCGTTGTCTTTGTAAATCCTGAATTTATGAATTTGCTGTTTCCCTATACTATTTGGCATGGTTGAATGCCTGATACATAAATCTGAGTCAGGCAGAAATGTAATTATTCATAAAACTTACAATAGATAGCATAAATCACAGCATTAATGTTGCAAAAATGGTAAGGGCTTACACTATTTGATCAAATGTTTAGGAAAAAAATAAGGTTTTTGTGAAAGCCAGAACATATTCTTGATAAGGTAGGACATTCCAATACTCATACTGAAAGTATGCTAACAAAATCCTGTTTTTTATTTTTAGTGAATGTATAACTATTACAAGTAGCTGTACGAATAGAAGAGAGAAATTTGGAATGCAATGACGAGGCTGAAATTCAGCTAGGGCCTGGAAGATATTTCAGTAATAGAAACTTATAAATAAAAGTAATAGTAACACCAGCAATCTCATGGTTCATGATGTGTTCACGGTAACGGCAGCATGAGTAAAGTACCAAGAGCTCTGATCTGTACCTTCTCCCCACTGCATCATGTACAATCCATTTGGAGAGAACTGAATGATTCGACTGTTACAGTAGCCATCAGAGACATAAATGCCACCAGTGATCGGATCCACAGCCACATCAGTTGGTTGACAGAAATGATTTTTGTCACTGCCTGGTTGCAAAGCCACTCCTAAGATCAGTAACGGTTCTTTGTCATCTGCTCCCAGTTTGAAAACCTTTTTTTTAGTCAATGGGAAAAGAGAAGAAGTTTCAGTTGTTGAAGGTGAAATGTAAGAGGGATGACTGCCTATGGAAAAATATCTATTACCGTTTATAAAATAAATGTACATACCAAACATAATCTAAATATATTGACTATGACATCTACTACCAGTTTTTCAATAGTGTTGATTCTAGGGAATTTCTGCCTAGAATATAAATTTCCTGTGATTACAGCAAAAGAATTAGTCTCACATTCTGAATTTAAGTACACAGGAGAATTCATAAGCAAAGAAGTATCAGAAAAATCTTATTTTTCTAAGGAATCATTGTTTTAAAACAGATACTTTTACGTCTGAATATTATGTCCATGTAGCAAATTATTCAACACAATTATATTCCATGAAGGCCACAGGGGTCAATTTCTGTAGGTATATTCTTAATGTTTATCATAACAGGCCAAACAAAAACATTTATTGGCAAAATATTAAGGCACTGGTATTAAAGCTTCAAAAACATACCTGATGGAGAGCTACATCAGTGACCCAGTAGTTACCATTTTTATCTATACTCAAACCATGTGGTAAATAAAATCTGCAAACACAAATACAGAAGAATGATGTAGATGTGAAGATTTCACTTTTTATCTACAGATCAACAAATGTTGTACATACTAACTACCTGTAGTATTTAATGAAAAAGATAGCTTTATGGAATAGAATTTTCTTGACAAGACTGCCCCAGCTCTGAAATTCAGTTGATCTCTGATATCTCACTCAGGTACAACACACAATACTCATGAGCTCTGTATTTCATTAATCTGGCTGGTAGATGAAATTGTATGAATTGCTAGAAAGCAGAGGTGGTAAAGATGGCAAATTACTTTTATTAGTTGTTGATTTTGTAATTATTCTTTATTTATTAATTTAAACTCAGAGGCTCTAATCACACAATGTAGCATAAAACATATGTGAAAATGGATTTAGAGACTTCTTTGGAGCAAAATACACAGAAATATTAGTTCAATTAATAAAAGCAAAAATAACTTACAGACTTTTGCCCATGGAATGAAGCAGTTTTGCATTACTTGGATTCAGGACAAGAATTGTGTTCTGTTCAATTGGTCCAAGTCCTCTTTGCTGATAAACAAATTTGCTGTCAAAAGAACTACACAAAAATATTGCAAGAGAAAGCCAGCATTAGAAGGTTCCACTGATGAACAATACACATGCAACTTAAAGCCGAGTTCTGCAGTTTAATTCCAGTGTGGGGTTAGCAGCTTTTTTTCTTTAAATAAGCCTTATTACATTACTGAATGATTGTAAGAGTTACAGTGTTGGATGCTACATTTCCTACTGAGGTTATGACTTCCAAACTAAAGGAGCACAAAATCAACACAGCAACAATTAAGATAATCTTAAGGCAAGCCAGAAAAAAACCTCTTCCTTTTTTTTTTTTTCCCCTCTTCTTTTCTGTGGCAAATCAGAAATAGGAAATCAAACAATGTAGCCCAAGTGAAAATATAGCTAATCACCAGGGCATAATTACCAGTAAAACCAGGTGTACTTCGTATTGTCTAAGGTAGTGTGTGCTTGTTTGTGTGTCTTTTGTTTTTTCTTTTTTCAAACACAATTCAATATTTTGCTAGAGCTTACTACTGTAAGATTCAGGTCTTACGGTTCTTATCCTTTTCAGAATGTGCTTGCAGAAGACTATAGGATATGATGTGTATTTCTCCTGCCCCCACAACTCTACACTCAATTTTCAGGGTATGTGAAATATATTAATAAACAACATTTAAACATGTCACTATTTCAGACATTAAGAACTGGGACTAACTTTCCATAAGACATTTACTAGGCATAAAATCATCATACGCTTAACAAAGAATAAAAAATATAGTTGTCTGTACCCCTATGGAGAAGCTGGCTATTACTTAAACCTGTTGAAATACATGTTCAGCATTTAGTGAAGGCAAATAGACTGTAAAATATTTTGAAAAAAATTTACATCTAAATGTTAGAAAATGCTATTTGTGGATGAAAAAAATGTGTGAATACAAGACATTCTCCCCTCTCCCACCCTGTATTTTTAAATCCATTTGTTAATCACAATAGAAATCCAGCTATGGTAAACAAGAATATACTTTGTAGTTACAGAGAAGACTATGAACAAAGCTATTAAAACTTTATATCGTACAGTCCTAGCAGCCTCACCTCTCTGTAACATTAAATATTTATGTCTAGAATTTTCAATGTGGAAAAGCAATACTGGCTTCATGTATAACCAGAAAAATCTATGACAGAAAAATCTATGTTTAAGTTTCTGCATAGGCTATGTTTAAAAGAAATAGTATTTAGATATTGCCATTACATATGGTAACTACCTGTGACTATTTAATTTCTGATATGAATCAGTAAATCCTTTTCACTATGAATGGTTAAGCACAAGGTGATAGTTACTCTCTACTGAGCCCTCCTACACACTCTGCTATGATGCTATAGGGAAACACAGGGTAAACTGTACTGGCAAACAATGGCAAACAAATTG
>NW_009606425.1:66473-76087 GCF_000690535.1 Cariama cristata | reverse complement strand
GTATTGGTTCCTTCTTTACCACTACTGACAGTAATCTTCTGTGACAAGTTCTCTTGGTTTTAAACAGTTTTATTTAAAAAGGAGTCTTATACTTGTAAGGACTTGCTCTAGGTATGGATGACCACAACTGGCGAACGAATACTGGACACACTGAACTAATGTTACTGTTAATGTTATTATTAAGCAGCACAGCTAATCACAGAAGAGAATCTTAGCGATGGTAGGTATTGTACAAAAAAACCCACAGAAAACAACACTGTATCTCTGGAGAACTGACCATCTAGACAACTTAAAAAAATTATTGGCTTTCCTTATTATGATTTTGGTTCTTGGTAACAGTGCTGTCTAGACTTCTAAGTATTCCCTGCTAACAACTACCCAGCTCTTTTAGGAATGGACTGCTTTCAGTGTAAGTAAGAGACTGTATGGTATTTTATGCAAAGGAAGTCTAGTGAACTTTGAAATGAGTTTATAGGAGTGATCTTCCATGCATGTTCTCCCTGTCGAGTTTCCTGTTCTAGGAGGAAGACTGGCATGCTACAGAATCACAGTTACTCTTTCCTTCCCAGTGTTTGAGACCAGTTTCCCAGCTAGTCAATGTTCCTTTGTTTTGACTGTTAAATGAGGACACAAACGATGCTGATTACTGCTAGCTTAAAAAAAGTAACACCTAAACCAAACAAACAAAATTACTGAACATCTTACTATTATGCGTCACATTGCTCTGCAGCATGGTTTTCTAATAGGTTCTGCAGTTTGGTATCAATGGACAACTAAAATACACTGCATATGTCACTACTTCTAATTTCAAACCCTAGTGTAACTCCACGGCTGTTTTTCTTCATTTCTCAGCTGGCCACTTCACATTAATACAAACAATTTATTGCTAAATCTAATGTCCTTCTGGTGGTCTACACATTAAATTTAGACAGACCACCTGATCTCATAACGCCTGAAGGCACAACCCTGAGCTCTATTCTTCATCAATATCGACCACCATTGTGGTACTGTGCTCAGCCTAAATGAACCTGCCTAGCTTGGTAAGAATGCAGTAATAAGAATGCAGCTTATATTCTTTGTTATGTCTTTTATAACTTGCATGAATAGCATACATTTTTCATCACAAAATGCAAAATAACTTTCAACTGATTCATTACTTAGCTAGCTGAATAGTTTTAAATTTTTTTTTATTCTGAACAGCACACACTGCATGTAACAAAGACTGTTCTGAAACTGAGGAGACTGTGGTAGAAGAACCTGACTTATTTAAAAGAATTTTTTTTTTTATGTCATGCACAGAAGGAAGGCTACAGCCACTGAAAAGCTGCTACTGTATTATACGGCTAGTCATTGCATAACTGCTTTTGTGTTCTAAAGCATATTGAAGTTGCCTTATAAAACAGCACAGACCATTCATCCAGCTATATTTACTTGAATGAGGATCCAGCTTTTATGGCATGTATTAATAATGCATTGGAAACATTTGTGCATTGCCTAACAGCACAGATAATTTTTGTTTAATTTGTTTTTATACTACGCTGGTGAAGCACTGAAACATAGAAAATAAATTCTAGGCTTTCAGGCTTGATTGATTCATCACGTTTATGATTTGGTAAGGAATATTATACTCTGTTAAGTATATTTGCAGCTATTGATAAACATTAACTTAGAAGCCTGGTAACTTCTTATCCCTCCTCCATACAAGAAGAATTTTTTATTCCGTTTTATTGAAAAATGAGAACACATGTACTCCTTCCTTTTCAGCACAACCCATGAAAGGGTCCCTAGACTATTTCATATGCCCATGACATACCCAAAGATAAAAAGGGAAGGCTGACTGGCTGAGCACACTTCTCTTTGCCACAAGATATGGAACATCAGCTTAACCACAGGCATGTTTTCCAAGTACATACTTTTAAAGTCACAGTAGTCTATATAAATAGGCCTACAGAAGTTTTGGCCTATCTGATTTAAGGGTTCCTACCAACACCAGCTTTCCTATATTTTGATTAACTGCGCTCCACAAGAAGAACAAAACCCCAAAACTTGTGAACAAAAGCCCTCTGAAATAAATTAGGACTTCATGTATAGTTATCTTTACCAAAGGCCCAAAACCAGCTTCGGTTACCAGCAGCTCATCATACATCTTGGTTACGTATCTGGGACTGAATCCTTCTGGTCATATTTACAAGGCCAGGCAGTTGCACTTTGTTCCAACTTCAGTCCCTGCATGATGGCAAATATGGCAAGCTCCCACACAGGACTGATGTGCAGATTAACACTACTAATACTAAATATAAGATAAAGCATTTTTCTGGGAAGTCTGATAATCGCAGGCTAGAAATGCTCAGAATAAGAACAATGACTGCTGTCAAGGACAGGGCTGAGTTAAGTGAACTTGTAGTGTTACCCGGCACAGCTGGTAAGTATGTGGATTTCCAGACTCCAGCGCATAGCTCCGATCTTCTTCTGCACCCACATCATAAGAAAGCTGAAGTTCAATCTGTCTCTTGACATGGTTGATTCATTATGCTCACTTGCTATTTTAGGGAATGTTAATGTTTTTTTGTCTTGTTTAAAATCTGTAGGCTCTCCAAATACTGCTTGGTTTCAAACTCCAGCTTTGTGCTCTGGGTTGTGGGTATACCTCAGATGCCAAACATTCAAAACCACACATTTCAGAAGTAAGAAATGAATACAACTGCCAGCCTATTTTCAAATATTTTTTTCAATTCTTTCTTCAATGACACCAAGAACAGCATTTATGTTCATGCGTAGGAGGATGAAAAAAAACCTAATCAGTATCAGTGAAGCTTGAGTAACAGAAGTTGCAGCACGTGTCATCCTTTCAAATTTTGTAGTCTATATGTATATGCACTTGAGCTGGAGAGATCATTGATACAATGCTCAAGACATAAATGATTGCATTATCTGCTGCATTATGTTATTCAGCTTAAAACCCAAAGAACTTATTTTCCTTCATAAAATAGTATTCTACACATAATTTGTTATTATAATGTTGAGAAAGTTGTCCCCTCTAATTTTCAGAAACTATGTTACCTTAAAATGAATTCATTGGGAGTTGAAAACAACCCTACTGTTTAGCCTTATAGTTATATATATGGAGAACAGACACTTAGAAAGAAGATTTCATGGAATTTTTTCCGAAGTGGCTAAGCAGCTAGACATACCATTTTAAAGCTTGAAGACATAAGGACACTGTACAAATAAGGACACTATACTTTACTTGGAATGTTCTGTTCTTAAAATAATATAGCTTTGAGTATATTACTTTACAAACACTAGAAAAATGGCCACTATAAAGTTTGGACTTTTTTTTTTTTTTTGAGTGAGACTAAATTTAGTAAATTTTATCAAATGAGTAGAACAAAGCCTGTTTTGAGAGACTGCCTTGTAAAAATCCAGTTTTGTTCAGTGGATATTAAACCAAAAAAGAACTGGAGCTAGCTTTGCATGTCTTAAACCCAGGTGATAAGAGTAGCATACCATACTAAAACACCATTCTCCCAGGCTAATTAGCCCTGCTAAAAACATGGAGAAGCAGGGGTACTTAATCTCAGTGAAAATCATACTCACATAGTCATAAAGTTTAAGGACCTAATGTACTATATTCTTTTTCTCTGGAGACACATTCTTACTGTCTAAAGACCTAGTAACCTCATCATCTTAACTGTCAGTACTGCTTCCATTCTGAGTCTCCCAAAGGCACTTTCAGCCAAAGAAGTGAATTTTAAATGGAAAAGGAACTGCAATCTGTCTTGTCCTTTCTTGAGAAGTTATACAAACAGCACACACCAATTTGGCCTTCTAACATGCCATCCAGTAGAGTAACTACTTACTTTTCATCCCAAACATGATCACCTCTGTGGAAGATAACTAGGTTATTTTCAGGGTCCAGAGCCAACCCAGAAACTTGGCCTAGCTGGAGGTCTAACCCAGGCCACTCCACAGCCTCTTCTATGTGGAAATCTGACCAAAGAAAGAAATAAACAAAAGACAGACATTCATGTAGCATATTTTTTAAAAAACATGGTTAACTGGCATTTGGTAGAGACTGTTGGGAATATTACGGACATTTTCTTACATGCAGTATTTCCATTAATGCATTGCAATTTAATTCCATGCATAGTTTTATTATAGTAAAGCATGCACAAGCACTGGCATCCTCCTACATATAGGATGACAGAAACTTTAAAACTGCTTGACTCTGTTCTGTTCTCCATCTTATAAGGATATAGATATGCAGACTCTAGAAGTGTTAGGAGCTCTGCGAATACCTTCTACATTGAAAGATTACAGAAATATACAACTACTATCCAAAATCAGCAGGGGAATTTAAATATTAACTCATCAATGTTTTATTAAAAAATGTGTAACAAAGAATATGAATCACTAAACCAACTACATATCAGAAGCGGTTGATTCATGACTTTTTTCCAAAAAAGCTTTTAACGCTAAAAAAAAATACAAAGAGGGAAGAAAAATAGAACAAGAAGCAAATAAGACAGTAATTCTGTGAAGTGTGCCTACAACATTTCTTACAGTCAACATATGCACTAGTTCTGGATAGCGTTCATATCCTAATCTAAATATTATAGGCATGAATAGGAAATAGATGTCTAAATCTGATGAAAGAGATGAAGAAGGATAGAATATCTGTCATTGTTTATGCCATAACACATTGGTTTTTCGAATAAATACTGGATAGTTTTTGAATAAAAAAATCTGATTTTCACTCTAAATAACAGCACAGGATTTAGCAAGGGAATTACTACTAAAAAGTCAGGTACTTCTTGTGTTTGTCTTAAATCATAAAACTCCTCAATTAAGGGAGACAAATTTAGTTACAACTTAAAGATCAAAAATATAAAAAATTGTTTACTTCAATCTCTGTTTTATAGACTTACAATGACTAAAGCATGAACAGAAAAAGTTGCAGTGTTGGCTACAATGATCAATTTCTCACAGGCCGCTTAAACGCTATTTGAAAGAGGTTTGTCTGGGTTGCTCTGGCAGTATTAAGAGACAGTTAAACAATATTCCCCCAAATAAAAAATGTAACGGCAAGATAAATGTCACTAATTCTGATAAAAGGAAAAAAAAAATCCTAAAATGCCTTCTACACATTAGGAAATCTATCACTCCTTCCTTTCAGAAATTAATTTTTTCAGCATAATTCAGGTATTTCTAACTTGTAGGCTTTATATGTAGGTACATATAGCCAAATCAAAGGTGGAGAGAAAGCAATTTCTTTGCAGTTATGTGAAACTGGAGCTGTTTCACCAGTATTCAATGTGTTTGACAGCATCATGCTATACTTTGCAACTTTCAGTTCACTGAAAGTTTGTGTGTTTTACTGTGATCCTAAACACTAATCATTGGGGTACCATCTAGGCAGGTGAAACATATATCCCCATTCACAAAGTGCCACGGCATCACTGCTTTGAAAAAAGGCAGATCACAGACCTTACATGCAGCACTCAAGGAGTTTGAGAGGATGCAGCTGGGAGTGATCTTCCAATGAAAGGAAAAATGAAATGGGAAACAATGTCCAAAATCTTCAGGTCACCTGTGCAACTGAGCTGTTCTGGTAAGCACAGCCCACCCCTTCCATTTCACTTGGAAGAAATGTACTCTGAGGAGTAACAGCAAGGATGAGGTGGAGGGAAAACCTCTCTCTACAATCTACACAAGGGAAAGATAAAACCAGCACTGAGAACCTACCACAGACTAGGAGATATTTTACTTTTGTTTTAGATACTATAGGTGACAGAGAAACTCTTTAGGCTAATATAAACCTAGGACAAACCTAAGGCAATCAGCAATTGCAGTAAATCCAAGAGAGTAATCAGAAACTTCTAAAAACAAGAAGTTCTACTCTGTAGCAATTTTAGCTGAACAAAAGTTCCAAGCTAAAAGAAAAGCTGCTAAGAAAAAAAATTATACATATTCATGTATAATTCTGTACAGTTCAGTTGGTCACAGAAGGTGCAGTACCAGGTATATTCATGGACGTTAGGATTCTGAAAGGAATAAAAGGTTGGAAATCCGGTGTCTGCTTCCTCACTTGCTCATCCTGTATCAGTTTAAGTTAACTTGCAGAAAAGTTGTGCATGTTTACTCTTACGGTGCCCCTTGGCCTCTGAGACTTTTCCAAAAAAAGCTAGAAAAATTAAAAGGCTAAACATAGAAAGTCTAAATGTTGGCCTCTGTAAAATTCAGTCTCTCAAAAGGCATGTACTACAAAATACAAAATGCTTATACTTATTACACTTAAAGGACTAAAAGATTTCTGATAGATCAAAGCAGTAAAATGAATGTGCAGTGAAATACAGTCTAATCACAAAAACTGCAACCTCTACACAACCTTTAGATTTTCTTGAACTTTTCAAAAATTGGTTTATTATTATCTTTTCATTTCCCTTTGCAAATTTCATACTGAAAGACCTTTGATACAGCTTTATGTTAAGGCAACTAGCTTTTCACAAAAACTTACTTACTAAATTTAGATCTCATTTATCTAAGACTAATGATTAATTCCCTACAAAACTAAGTGGTCCATGGAACAGTTACACATGAAACCAAAGAAAATTACTTTTCCCCATTAAAATAATTTACAATTACTTAAAAAAAAATATCTATATAATCATCAGTTTTGTTGTAAATGAGATTTACACAACGAGATCTTCCACCTTGTAATTTAGAGTAATTCCTTTCATCAACAAAACTATAAAGAATTACATAGATTTAGAATATGCAAATCAGCCTCTAGGCTCTCTACAAGTGAAAGAACAAAGCCTTATTTATTGGCAAAACTGCTATTTACTGTACAGAAGTCTCTGAAAGCTCTTGCTAGCTTTTAATATTACAAATTTTAGTCATGTTGCATTTACTCACTGCCATCAGAGCAGTCATTTAAATTTTGACAAATATAACTAAGCACTGCACAAAGGAGTTTTAAAAATTGGAAAATGACACTGTTTGCCCTAATTAGGAGGTATAATTGTACTGGTTGCAGTAATGTTGAACAACCTGACTGATTAGTGATCAGGGGTAACAAGATAACAACAGTGCAGGAAGAGCAGCAGTATAAAGTTAGAAACACAGCATTATAACAACCTTACTTAACATATTGGTCACTTGCTATTTCAGGCCAGTTACATGCTTAAAACTGGAATATTTGCAAGACTAAAAACATTAAACTATTTTAATTTCGGTAATTTTTAAACAGTTATAACATCAATCAGAGTCTTGTCATAAGAAATACTGAGATTTTTTTAAATTCAATGTAGTAAAGAATTTTATGAAGTGTACACTTTTTTTTTTATTAAATCAAGACAAGCTGAAACACTTTGTGTTCCACTCCTTCCTCTGAAGAGGAAACTTCTGTTATGGAAGGTTTTGTTCTTCTAATATGTAAATACTTCCCAGAAAAGAAACTAAACATGTGCCTAAAGATTTTATTGCTATAAAAGTTCTTTTGCCAAAAGATGGCGCTGACAGCTTCTGCAGTTCAGAACTGCAGTTAGCAGTATCAAAAACAAACAAACAAAAAATCATTGCTAATAAAGTTCATTTCAGTTTTCCTTTTTGCTGTAACTCAAAATTGCATCATTTGAAAGTCCATTTATTAATTAGTCCTCCAGCAACAAATTCCCCCCAAGTAAATATATAGCTACTAAAGTAGCTGAGCAAATGCTTTCTGTAATTAGAATTCATGCAATATGGTGTGCCAATTAAGCCATTTATTCAGTTCACTGACACTCCCTCCTCTGGATCAGTTAAAACAGAAAGGAAATTTCTTTTTTCCCCTCTACACAGCACATGCTATTAGTCTGAACTGAACAAACTGGTTTTGCAGAAATGCTACACACATTACTCTTTCAAGCACTTAATTCCAGTGTCACTTATGAAATTACTTATGATTTACACTTATGCCAGGCATATGGTAACATTCCACCTATCTTTTGCCCCTATGCCAATAACTTGACAGGCTCTCATTTAACCAACTAGCATAACATAACATTGGGAAGTCCTCATCTTTGGTTTTCTGTTAAATACAAACCCAAAATTTTGTTGAATTTGAATACTATACCAGAATCTCACATAAGCAGAGACAATACATGTTAACATTCTGAACTGAAAATAAAATTAAATGGAAGATGAATGATGCATATTTGTGTACAACAGTACTTGGAAACATCAAACTGGCTGGTTGCAACATAAAAGCAAGCATGTGCTGCTACAGTTTACGCATACTGATTACTTTCATGCATGCATACCAGTTTCTTTTATGAGATACTAGTCACATGCTCCATTATCTGGCTTTCCACATTAGCAAGTAAGACTAAGCACAATCAGTATCACAAAATGCAAGAAAAACAAACACAGTTGTTCCATGGTTTCTGCTGTCACAGAAATCTGAAGGGAATGAATTGTAATCCTAGTATAATAAAACAGCTTGTCCAAGAATATTTGGATAGCCAAGCCCAATTTGAAATAAATATACAGACAATTTTACTTCTCAAGAATTTTTCACGATTATTCTATCAGAAAAAAATGTCTGATAGAACTACAGCAATAAGTTTTATAAAACCCTGTATCAGACAAACCAAGGTAATCAGAAAACTCCTAAAATGCAGCACTTATCCCAGTGACCATTTTATAGTAGTTACTTGTATTGAGAAAATTCTTCACTTCCCATGACTATTATATCCTGTGTTTACCTTGTTTTAGCATATTGATATCAAATCATTAAGCAAAAATCTTGAGAGCAGAAAAAATACTCTGTGTTCCAGAAAGCACTGGTATTGTGCCATTGGTATACATTCTTTCTCCACACATGGAGGGGGAAAGAAGCCCACTGAAATACCTCTAAAATAGAGGGAGAACATTTCCATAATGAGGAAAACTGTCATGTAAAATACTTCCAAGCATCAACTGATATTCCCTTCAGATTTTGCTAATGTGGATCACAGCCCTTACATTGCATTTCACTGTACAAAATTAACCCCTAACCCACCTCCTGTATGTTGTTTTTCCCAGCTTCCCTCACCATGTTTAGTCTGTTGTAAAGAGAAATGTCTGTTCTCTGGTGGCCTCAAGGTAGACTCTAGTCTGTGAAATTTGTGAATTCTGTCTCTGACAAGAATAGTATTGTCCCTCTCATCATGATTTGTGATCTCTCTGGCAAGATCCTTCTTTTGGACTACATTAGCAATCTCAGCTACAAGATCTGATTCTGCCTTTTCTGTAGGGTTATGCTTATGCACATGCACAACATCTTCCCTTTCTCCTAGCAGCTTGGAAAGGAGTGAATAGAAATCACCTGTACAGAAAAGAGAAAAGATAAGAGGAAAGGAGGAAAAAAACAATTATAACAGATCATGTAGTTTTAGAAAGCCTCAGCAAAGTATAATGTAATAACGTTATTCACACAGTCATTGTCAAAAGTAGTATGAGAGGGAACTGTTTCAGCTTTGGGAACTGAATGAGCCAAATATCTGGTATGAAAAGATAATGTCAAATCTTTATCCATTTTAATTTACGTATAAATGTCCACTTTTACCTGACACTCTGGCATCAAAAAATCA
>NW_009606425.1:64724-66412 GCF_000690535.1 Cariama cristata | reverse complement strand
GGAGAAAGGGGAAAGGGGTGGGGAGAGAGAGGGAGAGAGAAAAAAGTGTGCAAATTTCAATAAAAGAATATTTATGATGGAATTATCTGGATTTGCCAGGCTACTGCAGACTTATTCTATTTTTGTAAAACAAAGAGGTAAAAATTCTATAGTTTTTTCAGTTTGTTCACTTATAAAGACAATAATAGACAATCATGATGCATTTCAAAACATATTTCTTTGAAATCTGTCATCACATAAGAAGCTTAAGCTGGAAGAAAACAAACTTTCACATTTGCAAACAGATTCCACAGAGTGAACTGTCGAAAGACAACACACTAGTAAAACAGAATGATCGATTAATTTTTCGTTTATTAGTTTGGTCTGGGCCCTGTCCTTCCTTTTCCTCCAAACAGTAACACCCCTTAGTCACGTATCATCTGGAAATGCAGGGAACGGTATTTTCTCAAGCTGCTTGCTAGCAACTATAGCTTTCTTAGTCACCAACAAGCATTTCAGTAAATTCCAGAACAATAGCTCAAAGCAAACAACTGAAAATTAGGTATTCAAATTCCAGAACCACAACTTTCTTCACAAAATATTCAAACCACCCAAACAGGTCTTGATGAAATCAATGCTCAATTCTTTTTGCAGGATTAAATAAAGTGATGACATGATGATGAGTATATCCCTCTCCTGGGATTCTCTGCTAACCAGCAGGCACTCAACTTGTTTGACGTTATTAACCAAATATTTTGGCTGCCTGAAACTATTATCAGTTCTGTTAAATACAACTGCACCATTTGAATGGATGGAGACATCCAATATGCTTTAAGATTTAATAGAAGTGGGTATACTTCTATTTCATTTTAAGTACAAATCAGTCATAATTAAAAATGTGTATTATTTTATGACAGGCTATATAAGACATTTTTTAGAAATGCAGAACTACAACTAATGAAGCTTTCAGCAAAAAAAAACCCAGCCAGCACCAGAAACCATCACTTGCAGCCTGGGACAGAGAAAATTAAGTCTTTTTGAGATGACCCTAAGAAGATATGTCATGTTCATAAACAGTCCTAGTTCAACAATTTCGAGTAGGATTCCATTCCTTGTCCTTGGAAATTAAACATCCCAGATGAAATAACCTGTCAGAAAACAATTACTGAAGTAACAGGGCCAATTTCAATGAAATGAACAAAACAAATCAGATAAAAGAGAAAATTATTAAGCTATAAAACAAATATGAATTATTTGCTTCAAAGACAATTGTGAAACCAGAATGCTTCATAATCCTAATACTGTCACTCAACTAGTCCAACTACTGATTCACATTAATCAGGTTCAGTAGTCTCTACTTAAAGCATCCGAGAATGGCTGCTGATGTAGAAACACATCTGAAATTTCCTCTACTTAGGAAGCATTTGGTATTAAAATACTCTCCATTGGCCTTATCTCTATTTTGGCACCATTTTAGAAATTAAACAAAGCTCTTATGTACAAATATTTTGGTCTTATCCATGGCTGGAGACTTATAGATGAGCAAATCCCACTGACTTCGCTATATGCAATCATTTCCAACGGGGAGGTCTGAATGGTAAAAGCAGTGCTCTGCCTAATGTAACTGTCAAAAGTCTCCCTAAACCAGCAAGCCTGCTGCTATTTTAAACTGCAGACCTTTTTAAAGCAAGTTTAGGGATCTTTGCCCA
>NW_009606425.1:0-64693 GCF_000690535.1 Cariama cristata | reverse complement strand
ACTCTTTCCTAGTCACAAAAAGAACAACAACAAGCTACAGTTTGTATAAAGGTTTCAGATCCCTAACTCACCACTCATATGCTCATTCTATTTGAACAAAGAAGTTTGCCAGCTTCTTGCTTGAGCCAAAGATATTGCATTCCACCTCTGTTGTGCAATGGTTGCCACAGAATAATTAACTCACCCTGTAAAATAGGTATTGCTTGTTGATTAAAACAAACAAACAAACAACAACAAAGTGCTTCAGTTTACTTGTCTGAAATTAGCTTCTCTTACTATAAAAGAAACTGCTAAGAGATAGGACTCAGTGGAGGACAAGAAGAAAGAGCAGGATAATCCAACTTAAAACCAACAAAAGCCCAGGGAACAATTTTTAAGACAAGGCAGTTTTATAGAAAATTCCAGGAGCTATTAATCAGGGACTCAGTTCCAAGTAGGTTGATCAGTTTTAGTTTTCTCCTAGCACTGAGCCTATGATCGTAACATATGTAAGGAACTTTCAAACAGTGGGGTACAGAGTAAGGTGATTCGAGTACAACATGATCAGTAGGCATAGATGAGATATTTTCCAAGTTTGACTTGTCCTATTAGTGCTTTCATTACACAGGGGTGTGGTAACCACAACAGTTAAGAATATTTAGGAACTGTCTGAACGCATGTTTTCATTGGGCATGCATCAGAGAATGAAAGCGGTCTGAAGTGTAGCTGCTCTGAAACTGTGACCTTTACCTTAAGTAAATGTATTTGAGAAAATGAATATGAAATCTCTACACCTTAAGTTCAAAAGACATTCACGAAGCCTACGTATCTGCCCAGCACCTCTGTATTCTTGGCACAAAGAGTAGGCTGAAGTCTTCTGTCAATTTCTTGGCATCCTAACACCACTCAGATTATTTACAAAGCAGAAAAGATGTGTGCAGATGTGAAAGGGAAGAAGCAAAGCTTCCTGATTACTCAATGTATGCAACTGTTGCCTAAACTCCACGCACTGAATGGAGGCCCCATATTATTTGGGACCAACTTTTTTCAGCTTTGTTTGAGATCTCCAAGCAGATTCCAATAAATTTATAAGCATCATATTTTTAAGAAGTAGTTCAGAATTCACTTCAGATAACTAGCAAAGAGCAGACTCACATTGTTTCTGATTAACAGTTGCTCTCTGCAAAGCAATATCCAATAAACATCGAAGCACAATCTCGTGTTCGTGCTTTACAGCTGTCTTGTACTAGCTGGAACAGTCCAAGGTTGTTTGCCTGAAGATACTTAGTGGGAAAGGAGCACTAGCAAGATGCACCATGTTATTTAGCCTTGTTTGAGATAAGACAGCCTGGCCTTTACATCCCTCTATGTAAAACAGTAAAATATGATTGGCTACAAATACCTACAGTTTATTCTGTTCTGGAGGAAGTGACAGTTGTCAAGACCAACATCTCCAGAATGAAACAAGGCACAAGCATATTCCAGTAAGTTTAAACTTAATTACTATGGCAGTTCTACACTAGGAAAATTCTTTTACAGAACAGTGTTTTGGAAAACAAGTCATACAAACAAATAAAATTAGAACATTGGCAACTTCATTGCAAACCATGAGCTGAACCTCACCTGCTCTCAATAAAAGACCGGATTAGTCTGAGGTTAATGAAAGAGTTTAGTATGTTGACCACCAAGGTCTGGATAAAATCCCAATGGTGATGAACTATCAATGTCTAAAAACAGTCCCTTTTTTTCCGCGCTAGACCATGAGTTCCCCAACTTGCAGTTAGCACTCCCTGTCCATGGTCCTTACGCAGCACACCATTATGTTGTTGGAAGCACCAATTTCCGGTCTGGATGAAGTATCTAGCCACGGTGCTGCAGGATCAAGCTATGAGAGAGATGGGAAGTTCAGCCACAGTAACCCTGTCCAGAGAGCCTGAATGTGTAGCTGTTAAGATACATATGTGAAAACTCATTTTACTGCATTTTAGAAAAAAAGTCAAGAACACCCTGGTGGTGTCCAAGAATTGTCATCTCCAGAATACGTATTTGTGTCATAATGCCTGCATAGTTTCACTGAGACAGTTCAGATAGGCTCCCCAGTCTGTCATTGGCGTTCCAGACTTCTGTTATCAGTCAGACTGAATGGGATTTCAAACACGAAGCCACCACTGCAGCCTTCTAACAAAATGATGTCTTACCATGAAATAATCAGAATTGAGGGATTAAGAGCAGAAATCTAGCAAGCAGTCCTCTGTGTTGACAGGCGACTGGTACTGCAAAGTTTATCTGTGTGTTGCTGCAGCCTAGTTGGTGTGAATGCTTGTACTCTTCTTGAGCATGTCTGACCTGACGTGGAGCCAGTATTTTGGTCCTTTCAAACTCATGTCTCAGTCCTATTATGATTGTAGTAAGAGACAAGTTTTCATAGTTGATTTTGTGCTTCTTCATTATCTCTGAATAAAATGGAGTATATTCTGAGACTGCATGTTTCTGCCTTATCAGGATGTGCTTCTGTTTAGCGTGTTCATCTGGCAAAAATAATCAGTGCTTTGCCTTTTCATAAGTGCTGAAATTAGGGTCCAAATTTTATGGACTCCAACTGTGACTTAGCCTTATCTTAAATCTCAGCTAATGTCTACATTATATGTTAACAGTCGTATCAGAGAATGTGTACTTCAGTTGAGAAACTGTCTTCCTGATGAAGATATGGAAATTTGGCTGCAAGTATCACCTTCTAGACTGTGTCATCATGAATAAATGCCTTCCAAATAAACATTTCTCAAAATAAAAAGCTTAATTCTCTTTGCCTTCTTCGGCTCCTAGATGAAGCTACTAAGCTCATTCTACAGGCATACATAAGATAGCATTGCTGATAGAAAAGAAGGGGAGAAAGGCATGGAAAGACATTGCAGAAGTGAACGAAATCTAATGTCTGTTTGGAGTGACACTGGACACAGTTGGACATAATAGGCCAAAACAACTTTCAAAATGGCTTCTAGTCTGCTATTATTTTTCATGCAAGTCCTACCATACTGATTTAATCTGTTGCTTTGATGAAAGCATTGGAAAGATTCCTGAGAACCAAAAAAATATTAAGTAAGGCTGTTTTCTTTTTGAAGGGATTTGAGGGTCTGGGGGAAGGAGGCATGGATATGAGGACATGAAAAGAGTTAAACTGCTCTAGAGATTCTTGGCCACCATCACTGTCCCTTAAGCACTGTGCACTTATAGCATAGACAAACCGACATGTCTGAAGAACAGGAACTGTATCTGCTCCCAACACATTTCTAAACAGTTTACAGAGCTAAAAAAAAAAAAAGGAAAAAAAGGTGGAAACATAAAATCATTAGCTGTTTTCTTCTATGTCTGCATGTCCCTAAGAAGGCCTTTTGCTACTATTGTAATGTAAATGCACCTTCTTTGATTTTAATTCATTCTTTCTGTTTTTTCTTCAACTGTCAAAGTATTCTAATGTACAGATGTTTTGAGAGTCCAAGCATAGTTTATAAAATCACCAGGTTAAAGGAGTTTTTAACTGGGAAAAAGAGTGTTAAAGGTAAGAGAAAGTATGAAAGAAGATGAAAGAATCTTCACTGAGGATTACATTTTGTTACAGATGTGTGCTCTTCATCAACAAATCAGAACCTGAGACTCAAAACCCAAGCTGATTGCAGTTTTCTAATTGGCCTATTCTTTCCTTTCCTTCCTGATCAGTAATAGGTTCTTGACAAGTATCGATCATTTTGTTACAATAAAATGTATTTATCAGCTACTGCTAAGTGACTAGCAACAAACACAATGGTTTTACTACATAGGACTTTGCTGCGCTCATTTGGATATACTACACATATTTGTAATTCAGGCACACAGTATGCCAGTTCCACCTCAAATTTCTATTTCATGCATTACCTACTTCTAAATACATTTCTTCACACAAAAGGACATATATGAGACTATGTTTATTAAAGAATAGTTCTGGTTTCTTCAATTTATTTCTTTTAAGCATCATCATGCTTTAGTTTTAAAAAAACCAACATGAAAATTATAAAAAAGGAAAACATTTTGCCAATAATAAAAAAAAATTTGGTGTGTTTTATATTTGTGCTATGACTTCATCATTTCTCTGAACTCTTCCTATATAAATATAATGTCCACTTTCCATTTCTTCAAACAAGTTAATGATATTATAAGCAGTTTTTGCAGTTGTTCATTGTTAAGTAGCTTTTTACATTACAGAAAATACCTAGGGAAAGTCCCTTTATAATTTTAAGAACTAGAGAACATAAACCAGTTGTCAAACAGTGAAGTCTGAAACATTTGATTTAAAATGGCTTCCTTCCATGCTTGTTATATTCTTTTCCTGCTTAGGCATGCAACCTACACCAATTGCAATTTTTTTGCTTAGATCTGATGCTCCTTTCTTTGCTGTGCTGAAGATGCTTTTGTAAAGATTATGAATAACCTTATTCTAACTAAATCCAATGCTCATCTTTCATTTACAATTTCAAGCAGGATCTTTCAGTGTTGAAATAACAAGCAAATCCTCTGCTTCTTAATGACACCTCTCTAACTGTAAATATTGTTCTTAATACTTTTCATTAGCATTTTCTTCCAAGGTTCTTCAGTCACCTTTCTTTTACTTTTGTACTGTATTTAAGGGACCTCATATAATCTCTGCGCACCAAACATGCATTCCAAGCCTGAAAAGATCTAAAGATTTTCTCATATTTCTGGCCTTAATCTAAAAACATTTCTAACACTTCATTCTAGGTATCCCACATCAATACTGGAAAGTGAATTTGTCTTCTGTTTCAAGCCTCATCCTTTCTCCTTCAACTGAAGAAATTTTAACCACCTACCAAATTGAACTCCTCTCTTTTCTTACAACCACACACAAACTAGTAAAGGTAAATCATGACAATTTATTTTAGAAAGGAATGTAACTCATAGCTATATGTGCTGGCATAAAAATACATCAAGTCTTACAGGTTGACTCTGCTCCGTTAGGTTTGCCATGTAATTCTATCACAGAAATACACTACTTCATTACCTGAAAAATCAAAGACCTGCCTGCATGCTGATTCTCCTCTCTTCTTCCTTTCAGCACATATCGCACAAGAAATTGTAGGCCTCCCTTCACATTTCCCCCTCCCTTCTTTAAGAAGGAAACAAAAGAGACACGAGTCAGAAAGAAGAGGAGCTATACCTCCTCCTTTCACTTAAATCAATCAGAAATTTCTATTCCAGATACAAAAAGCCTTGTTCAGTACATTTTAATTGTAATGAGCTTTTCACAGAAATGCACAAATAAACAGCAAAATATGCACACTGAACAGACATTTCACTTTCTGAACTCACAGATTCAGCTACAACCTAGCAAAATATTTCCAGCAGTGTACAAGTATTTTTGCAAAAGTATTTATCTCTCTCTGTGTGTATGTGTGCACTCACGTGCAAATGTAGCATACAACAACTGAAAATAATTAAAAGATGGGTTAGGCATCCAACAGGTAATAAATAGCAGAATTATGTGTAACCTTAATTCAGCCCCCATTTTGTATGGATTATGATATCCAGTGTTTCTTACAAAGAAACCTCCTCATCCAATCAATGGGCCATCACTTTATAATTATATTTAATCTCATTCAAAGAATCCCCCTCTAAGCAATCCTGAACAAGTGTTTTAACTGAACAGAAGGACTTCTCTTGACATTTCTATTCTATCACCTCTGTTTATGAAACACACACTTACACTAAATTTCTTCATTATCACAGCCTGTCCTATGAAATTAAGGTCCATAATTACTGCTACTTTGCTAGAATTTACATCCAGAACTGTCATTTAGTGTCCATTCATTTTGGGTGTCCACCTAGAAACATCTAAAAATGTGATTTGACAGGGTACTTAGCATTATATTTCACATCTTACATTCAAAACACTTTCCCAGTCAGTTTCAGTAGAAGCTGTGTATATGCAAGACTTAGCTTCAGTTGTTTGTTTTGTCCATCCTCAAAGACTAGGAAAACAGATCAGGAAATCAGACTTCACAAAGGTCTACCTAGCTACGTAGAACCACTCAGCAACTCTTATCAGAGTCTAGAGTAAAACACATCTTAATAAGAGAGCATCAAATTGCCTTAGATCATGAAGTCATATTATTTCCTTTACATTGCTTTCTATTTCACTTACTATATGCATTCTCATCTCTAAAACAATGAAGTGGAAGTCCAGTGAGCTATTTTTCTATGACCGCACACTTCAAAGTTCTACTTTATAAAAGCTGACTTCAGAATGCTGGACTCAAGCTGTAATATTATTTCAAATGTAGGAAGTTTAATGGGATTTCAGTTAAAACACTCAACTGTGAAAAACTGACCTCACATGAGTCTAGTTGGGACACTCAAAAAGAGAGATATTAAGTTCACTTGCATTGAACTTCACAATTTGAGCTCCTGGAATAACCTGTGCTCATGGTAATCATGAAATAATGGGGGACAAGGGAAAAAACCCCACATTGGCAGTACAACTGACCAATACTGAGAGCAAAATAATCACAACTGTGACTCTCACTTCAGAGTCCATAATCAGAGGCAAAAATATATGTTATTTTTTTTGGTACTAACTTCTGAATTCCCTAAGTCAGACACAAACAAAAAAGTACTTTTTTAGGTGTCACAGTAAATGTTAATGCTAGAAGTAAGATGAGAATAACATCTCTTTTCTCTTCCATGTATGTGTAAGTAACGTACACATGTGTACACACATGGACTTCTAAAACAAAAAATCCAATCTAAATTTTGGTTTTTATGCTGCAAGTGAATTTTCAGTTCAAGCCAGCCTTGATTTTTTTTAAAAAACCATTTAAACATAATTATAGTGACTTTACTAGGAAAAAGGTTTGCCCTTTCTGCTTCAAAATAAAGTTTATGATTACATCTAATGCACACAAAATGAGAAATCAAATCATGAGCCACAGGTCCACAAATTAAATACTGCACATCTGATTAACCATCACCTGTGTATTCTTTCCTTGTTATTAAAGAACTACACCTGCTATTGTTTTTATACAGCTTTCAGGTACAGCAGCAGCTGACTTTCTCAACTGTAAAGGCTGCTTCACTACTTGCATACCAAAACAAACCTAAATTACATTATATTATGCCACAGACTACAGCCAGGAAACTTAACAAACATAATGGAGGCCTTTTTCCACACATGTAGGCCTTTCTTCCACAGGTAAAGAGGAGACATCTACCACACATGGTGAATGCTATGAACAGATAAAAGCTTTTTCACTACTGTACCTATTGAATACAATTTAATCAAACTTCTATTGATGAACAAAAATAAACATAAATAATATTGATTTTGCTAGGGACTTTGTGCTTTAGCAGGAACAGGAAGCTTTCCAATATGCATAAATGCCTAAATCAATTGCATTTCCTACAATAATTAACTTCCTACGAACAGTTTATCTTCACCAAACAGTGACACTGCTGTTTCAGAAACAATATGAGGTCAGTCTCATTAACGTAAGTTCAGTTTAATTTTAACACTACAGGGATTTAGCTTTGTCTTCATGCTGAGTGGTGGTTCACTTTGTGATGGTTACCACTTATTTCAATACATTTACATTGTTTATGAATGTGCTTCTGATGAGAGAAGGTGATGAAATTGAAAATTTAACGTAAAAGCAATGTTGACTCCTGGAGGTGCCAATATAATGAACTGCCTGTGTGTAGCAGGCAGTATGCCTTCTAAACCTATGCCCAGGCAATCATGTAATACACACATTACTAGCATGCAGATACTTTCACACGGCAGGCTTTTGAGGTAAATGCTCAGATTTCATACTACTCACATAAAAATTTGTCTCTTTGACCATGCCTCTACCCCCCAGCTTTCTAAGTATCTCCAGGGCAGTATAACAATTTAACAACTATTTCAGTTTTAGTGAAGTAACAGTGTTTACTTCAGTTACCTGAAACTAAGGAGGGGAAAATTAAGTTGCTACAACATAATGAGTCACTGAGAAAAAAACCATGCAAGATAAAACGCACAATGATGGAAAAATCATTGAAATACTATCTTCAGAGCAAATCAAAGGCTGAATTTATTGAGCAACAGCTTGGCAGCAATAGAACTAATCAAAGCCTGAGTTTTGGTGGATCTGTGTTTTGTAGATTAGCTTATTATACAGAGTATGTTATGCCAGACCATAAAGGGAAACATTTATGTTATAACTTTTATCTCAGTGACAGTATGTATTTGCCTCTATGCAGCTTAGGGGGCCACTGCCCCCTCCCTCCAAACTGTAGAATTTTCCTGTCGTTAAGATCTTGTTCAAATTTGGTTGATACTGGCTAACTCAGTAAGTTACTTGAGGAGATGGACAAACTGGCAACGCAATTACATAAAACTGCTTTGTCCTACAAAACTGCACTCCAGTTTGTATTTAATTCTTACAGGCACATTTTAGCAGATCACTTTAAGCTCCTGGTTTTCCCAGTGTATCTTACCAGCTGCTCATATGCTTGTAGGACCAAAAACCACTTTCTATAACAGTGATCCAACTTTCCCTCTTCGGAAGCAAAAATAAAACCAAACCTGATCTGGTTTTTCCTTTTGCTTTTTTTGCTCACACACACATAATTCAATTGAAGTTAGAGTTGTATCAATGTGAAATTGAAGCTAGGCTCCTGTAAACAATGAGAGAATTTATCTTGCACTACCAATTCAGAACATAACCCAAAATTCTCTTACAGCAAGTACTGTGTTTTGGTATTTCACATCATGAACCCAACTAATTTCAAATGGACAAAACAATGCAGTGTGTTTCCATAGAAACATGTTAGATGAGGATGTACACTAAATCGTGGTCTCGGCAAACGAGACTGCATTGCAGAAATGTGGCTTTGAAATACATTTCAAAGACAAACGAAAAAGATTTTAAAAAGAGGACCTTGTTTGAACATTGTTTCAAACATTATTGAATTCAATAAAAGACACAAGTAACAAGATCCTCAGCCAAATGCTAATGCACTTAGTAATGTAAGGGTGAAGCAGCTTGCCAGTATAAGTCTTGATCTAAATTTGTAAGCAGCTAGCTCATTGTGCTCTAGAATAGGCTTAAAAAAATTAGAAATTTATTTCTTTCTAAAAAAAATCCATCTTGAATTGACTATGATAAGTTTCAGATATGGAATTATAAATATTGTCTCTAGTAGTTTAACATACTTTCAGTTAAGATGCTCTTATACTCTAGGAGCTAGTTTTTATGTAACTAACTTAATTATTGGAGTTAACTCTGCAAAATGGCAGAGGATATAGAAAATCTAACCCCTTTGGGAGATGTTACAAAAAATCCTAAACACTGGTCTAATCTTTGCTCTCATTAAAGGCAAAAGGAAATTTGCCTTTAATTTATTCAGTCCTTGAACCTCAACATTGTTCAATGAAAACAGTATGAAACTGTAGCTGACGAGGCCTTCTTAGTATGAAAAAAAATCTTGATACTAAACCAATATTTATCTAACAGCATATGGTCCACAAGAACTTTAAAGTACAATCTTATTTTAATATATTTCTGAAACACAAATAACATTCAGCATATTTCTAGAAGCTTTGTAACAGTCATGGATTTTTTCCTGCAACTGAGTACTGCACATATTTTTGCATGACTTGTTATGTGTATATGCACATATACACAAATGTAGTGAAAAATAAGTCAGCATTAAACATTAGCTGCACCCAAACCACTGCATGTACAACCAATATTGAAGCACAAGAACATATTATTCGCTAATATATACATAGTAATACAAACTGAGAAACAGGTGAAGAGCTAATAGCAGATAGTTACATATAGAATATAGAATAGTTACATACTATAGGACTACTTCTTTGTGTCCATTCTTTAGGATTGCACTTACAGATAAATTACAGCCTTCTTTAGCAAATTAAACCAAGAACAGGAAAATCTGCTGAGATTAAAATACACTAATAAATTTCACCTACAAGGCTAGAGATCAGTGGTAGACTAATTTTTTAAATTATTTATTATATCATTCAATCATGCTAACTGTTTGGAATATTGCAAATTGCATCAATTAAAGATAAAAAGATTAAAAACTTCATCACTCATTAACAATCAGGATATAATTTATCAGTATTTTACATTACTGAGTCCCTTACAGGACACAGAAATAAACAAGTACATACCCTGATCCAAAATCTCTTCCTCTTCTTTTTTGGCCTGCTGCAAAGAAGTTTTATCAGTATCCTTGGTTTCTGAAAAATGGATTTAAGATATGATGTTAAGCTCTGTGTGTGAATGGAATTGAGTATCTTCCTACTTAGGAGAAAAAGCCCTTCTGGAATGAACATTTGGTATTTTTACCTATCTATAGTAGTTGAACCAAAGAGTGCAGTTGTTGAATAACTGGAATAAAAAATTAAGATTTGTACTTTGCTACACAGATATACCAGTGAGATTACTTCTGGATAATACTGCTGCTGCAACTTATATGCCTACTAGTATTCAATATAAACATTTAATTCCTTCCACAACAAGGCAGTGGGATCCAGAAAACTACAGAAATGTTATGATTCAACTTTGTAGGAAATAGACAGACAATAAAGCAAATATTAAGAAACTGTAATATAAAGTACTGATACTTGGCATAGAAAAGAGGTCAATCTTTTGGGTACACAGCTCATGTAGCTATAAAAATATGTTGGAAATTGAACGACAACAATAGGAAGAAACGGACAAAAGACTGTGGCAGACATTTCCACCAAAAAAAGAGAGCAGAATCCCATGATGGTCTATAATTAGCAATTTGAATTTTATTCAGAAATGCATTTCCTTCTTATGAAAATTTAGTATATCAAAGCAACACAGACAAACACATCAGTGAGCATAAAAAGACTTGGATAACATGGATTACAAGTTTTTTTACCTTCATGATGTCCATGCGTCATCTTTAGCATATCAGACTTGACTGGAATAGGAATATTTGCCTCCTGTGGTATATTTCTGAACATCTCAGGGTTTGCATTCTGTGTGCAGGTCATATATGAGACAGCATGCTTGGCTTCCATATAGTACATAATGTAAAAATTACACATTTCATCATTAGCTGTACCCCTACACAACACAGGAAGAAGATGTAGCAGTTAGGAAAAAATGAGCTGAATACAGCTGTTATTCAATTCATCGAACTTGTTTAACGGAATATTAAGAAGTTGCAATGAAATGTTTAGATGTCTCACTAAAACATTCAATAGCTTCATTGCAACGCATATAAAAAGTTTCTCTCAGTTTATACCACAGAATATAGGTTTGCACAAACTCCCCAGGTATCTCAGGAAATTCCTAACAATTTGGTTTTGATTCTACAGAAAATTGCAGTAACTATTTAAACTGCTCTTCCTTCTCATTTCCCCAGTGTACTCCTCATAGTCCCCAGTGTGTCACCAACTATGCCTGTGTTCTGAAGAAATACGACAGAGCTGTATCATTCATTACATCACTATTCATATACTTCTCTATCAATCTGGGACAAACCTGATTTAAAATTGTTGCAAATAATGTCTGTGTTTCATTTCAGCAGTTATCTTTTATGACAGTTCCCCCCCCCGCCTTGTTCAAGTGGATCCATTTATTGGCCAATCACACTGGTTCTAATTCAGGAAAACTTAAATTTCTTTACATATTAAGATACCATAAATATCTCTTCAAGAGAACATAGCACGGACATCTTGAGAATAACTTGATCACAAGCTTCTGTAAGGAACACATGAGTGCAAGAGCAATGATTAAACACTAGCAAAATTCAGTTCTTTGATAAATGTTGTGCATGTACTTGAAAGAGAAGAGGCTCTTCTGTGCTGCTACATAATCCTGTCCTCAACAGAAAAAACAGCTGGTACGAGAAAGAATTTTTTGTGAACAATATTACTTTGTGAAGCTGACAATACAGAGCCTCTTTGCAACTGTGATCTGTTTCTGTTTTTTTCCTCTGCCATAGAGGTTGATATCTTTTATTTATAGCTACAATCCTGACAATGGAATAAGCTACGACTTACAAAAAAAGGTTCACAGAATAAAGGTTTTACATTTTAATTAGCTTTCAGAATTAACCAGTGAGCCCACACCCATATAAAGATATGGGGGTGGCCTATTAGCTGTTTGCAAAAGACGTCAGTGCTGACTTTTCCAGCAGCATCCTGCAGCATTCATTTATTCACCATAGCAACAATAATGACACCAGCCAGAGGGGAGACAGGAGGAACATGGGAAAAGAGACTGTTTCAAAAGAGGAACTGGTATTTTTCCATGCATTGAAAATTTAGTATCCCTTGGAGACTGCAAAAATCAGACTCTGACTTGGGAAGCTCTGCTTAAGCTTTTAGAAAGCATTAACTTCACTGTTAGACTCTCAATACCTGTCACTATGATTGCCTCCTCTTTAAAACTCCTGTAGAAAAGGGGATGTGCAACCCATATGAACTCTGGTTCACCTGGCACATGTTACTGTGTTTGAACATTTCACAGGTGATCATTTTAAATATTTACAGTTCAAAAAAGAGAAAAAAACAAAACCCAAACCAAAACTCTGTGAACAACAGTTTCAGCAAATTCAGAGAAAATCAGGAATCCTTCCATTAGATATTTGAACTCCTGAGAAAAGCAGTTTTGTGAGTTTAATGAGCAGAAATGTTGATGCACGAGTTAAAAAGAAGTAAAATAAAAGAATTCTTGTTAACCACCTTCACACCACTGCCATAGGTATCTAGAACCATATCCAGATCTTGCTATATTAACACTACACAGTGAAGCATAATGAAACTGGATTTAGCATTGAAAGCAAGATAATACAGTTAAAGAATCTTAAATACTGAATGGGAATGTTTTGCTACAGGCACATAAACCTTCTCTTGAATGGTACAAAACCTCTTAAACATATTTTGAAAGGAAAAGATACAGGTTGTACTATTTTTAAACAATACATGTTTTCAACAATACATTGCACTGCAACTGGAAAAACAAGCAGCCACTGTGGCCAATGGCACTTTCCTTTACAGAGACATGATTTTTACACAGAGTGGGCTGCAGTTCTTTGATACCCCTTAGACTGGTAAGCTATATATGCTACTTGACACTCTAATGTTTACTCTGAAACACCATTAAGTTATCTGTTATAAAACTGCAGTGGCTGCTTGCATGGAGTACTTACTGGTCTGTAGCAAAGACTAGAAGAAATCTTGCTTTATAAATTAGGATTAGTTGATGTCCTTCTTATTTGACAAAGGATAATTCAACCCTTTAATTTGCAAAAGTTTGAGCTTGAGGAGAAATCCAGCTAACTGAAATGGATGATTTATAAAACTTTTGAAACAGTGACTCCTGCCTCACCTCTTTATACCAAAGACATTGTCTGTGCTCACGTAATTACCCTGAAATTGTATGTAGTCATCTGCACAAGCAAAATCAGGTTTCACTTCTGAACCTTGGTTTGCCAAACTCTACACATTTAAAAGGCGTGCCTCAATACTTAATTTAATTTCTCAGACTAGGAGAGGAAGCAGGATGAGAAAGGTTAGTGTGAACCATGGAGGTCATGAGATAATTTAAGATAATAGAAAGCAGTTAGCGTAACTAAAGAAAAATATGAAAAAAAACAAGACCAATTGTGTAAAGAAACAAACAGCACAGTAAGGAAGGTATAAAAACAAAACAAGAATATCTATCCTCTCTCCCCAAGTTAGATACTAAGTAACAGACTTGACCAAAAAGGACACTTCATTCATATGAAAGGGACTAGTTGACTATCATAGAAATAATTACACAGTTAAGAAAGTATAACATTGAGAATATGCCATGTTTTAACTTCAGTTAGCATATATTATGAATGGTTAAGTTTTAACTGATCAGCTTTGGAAAGGTGAATGAACAAAGTGAACTCTTGAGTTTGTTTTAGCCCTGCCTTCTATGTATATTAAAGATAAATCACATAAGGAATTTAAGACCTTTTTTCCAGCTAGTTTATGAAAAAACAAGAACACAGGCAGAAAATTAAATACAGTGACTGGGAAAGTGAACATGCAGACTTGATCTGATCCTTTTCAGATATGTATTATTTCACAGCTTTCCTTTCACATATGCATTTCACATTTTTTCAGTATTTATATTTGGAACTCAAAGGTCCTTTTAATATTTCTTTTGGACCAACAAGTCATTCTGAATGGGAGCAAGACAACTGCAATATCAGGATAACATTTTCCAAGATTTAAAGAACTTTCATTTGCATTGTGAATGCATTCCCTTTCATCCATTCATTTCATATTATGGTGAAAATTATTTTCCAACCATATATACTTCCGTATTATGCATCAGTTTTTGTGTAATAGTTTAAATATTTGCTTAAAATGCTTACGCGTTGTTTCTCAAAATTCATAGGCAGAAATTATGTAATAAAAATGTAAAGGTCTGCTTCTTTCTTTAATTTCCATTCCTATTACTTCCTCACTGAAAGCACACTAGTACATTTAAAGAAAAGACCACAATTGTCCTAGGACTGTTTCTTAGACTGTAAGGATTATTCAATAAAGAGGAACCACTTCAGGGAATGTTACAGAAACGTGACAGAAACTTTTAGAACTTGCTAAAAAAAGGTCTACAGTTAAATTAAGGGTTTGGATATATTTTTGTTAGCGTTATGATCTTTGCAAAAACCTTTTCTCAAAGAATTCATTTTGATTCAGCTGCTACTCATCAGTATTTCAACTAGCCCCTGAAAGGTGAGAAATCTGTCTTGAATCCTTAACCCCCTACTGAGATGCAATCTTAGGGTGCTCAGTGCAGTAAAAAACTCATCCCTTGGGGTGCTGCAGCACATACTTCCAGAACAGAGAGATTTCTGCAAGGTATCTTTATATCTCCACATAGGCAGTAAATCATGGTTCAAAGAACTGAAGCCAGTTAAAAGAATATTAATATTGCATCTATTTTACAGTTGTATTTGTCAACTTGGTCTTATAGAGGTCTGTCTGTCATCTTTGGCTGAATAGCATCACTGACAAACACAGTTCAGATTTTCCTATTTATTATTATTAGTTATCTATGTTTTTACTGTTTTTCATAAAAGCCTGTATATTTTTATATTGAAAAAATGTAACTGGTATATTATTCCAAATTTTTAAGGTTAGATTTTATGATGGGTCAAAATTTACCAGAATTTTACAAGCTTGCTTAAATTTTCTTTCTGAAATAATGAAGAGAAATTGTGAAGCTTTATTTTTTTATTTTAGACAGTAAATAACTTCAAATGCTTAAAAAAATTACATTTTTAGAATGGATATTCTGAATCCTTCTCTAAGTAAAGAACTGCTCAACATCTTAGTAAGGTGTTTGGCAGCATAGCTTCACCTGAGAAATGTTCTGAACAAATCAGCAAAGTGGTTATTCACATAAGTAAAGGCAATGAACATTGTGTAGGGTTAAATCTTTAGCAGACTAGACAGTAAAATAGACCATTCTGGCAGAATTTAACAGTTTGTTAGAATCATCTTGGAAGAAAACATGAAACAAATACATTTCTACGCATAACCAACACCTTGGGAAAAAATAGTTAGGAAACTGAGAAAATAAGAGAAAATTTACCCTATATGTGTCTCTGTAGCTCTGCCTTCACCACTGAACACACACCTAGCTGCTAGGATATCATCATAGCTAACATCTACAGGATGTTCTACTGGATAGAATGCCTGAAAGAGAGGATGATTCACCATAGTTAGTGAAAATGCCTTATTTATGTCAATATACACACACAAAAGAATGACAGTGCTACACATCTGAATAGTAATTTCAGAATAGTTTTTGCATCATAATGTAATCATGATAATATCTGGCAGTACTCACTTCCAGTGGCACACCACCACGTACCAGCGGAAACTCCATGACGCAAATCTGTGGGTACATCACTGCCAATAAAGCTTCTCAGTTTTAAATAAAAGTAATTACAAATTACAGTTAGAATTAAAAACCAACCAACCTGTGGTAGTTGTGGACTCTGTCTACCAATCAATGTCCATTGACCGTTTCTCACTCTGTATCCACTCACTACTTTGCCTATAACATACCAATACGTATGTGAACATGAGACATACTTCTAAAAAAATGTTACAGTGTCAGCATTTTACTGTTAAGTATTTGATATTTCTATGTTACAATAAAACTCTTACCTAGTCTGTGTGTATGAACTCTGTAGGCAAAAAGGTGCATTGGAAACCTTTTGTAATGGCAGGCAATGTCTGCATCAACAGCTGTTAAAATATGATGGCAATAAACAAAGACAATTTATTTATCAAACAGAGAAAAGTTACAGTACTGTACCTCATTCAGTGTGGTTTACAAAAGGAACACCTACACTACACAACAGACAATTTCAAAAGATATGGGATAATATCTTATGCAGTATCTATCTCAAGACATCTGTAAAGAAAAACTAATAAAATATGGTACAAGTCACCTGAAAATTAATTTCTGTGATGATGTACATACCAAATGGGACTGAATCTCAGTAGTATTTTTTCCAGCATACCCTATTATTATTTAACAAAGTAATACATTTGTTACAGACTATGTTGAGGGACACTTAAAATAAACATAGCTATAGAATCATAGACTGGTTTAGGTTGGAAAAGACCTTTAAGATCATTGAGTCCAACCATAAACCTAGCATGGCCAAGGCCACCACTAAACCATGTCCCTCAGCACCACATCTACGTGCCTTTTAAATGCCTCCAGGGATGGTGACTCAATTACTTTCCAGGGCAGCCTGTTCCAGTGCCTGACAACCCTTTCAGTGAAGAAATTTTTCCTAATATTCAATCTAAACCTCCCCTGGGGAAAATTGAGGCCACTTCCTCTTGTCCTATCACTCATTACTTGGGAGGAGAGACTGACCCCCACCTCACTACAACCTCCTTTCAGGTAGTTGTAGAGGGTGATAAGGTCTCCCCTCAGCCTCCTTTTCTCCAGGCTAAACAACCCCAGCTCCCTCAGCCGCTCCCCATAAGACTTGTGCTCTAGACCTTTCACCACCTTCGTTGCACTTCTCTAGACACACTCCAGCACCTCAATGTCTGTCCTCTAGTGACAGGCCCAAAATTGAACACAGCACTCGAGGTGTGGCCTCACCAGGGCCAAGTACAGAGGGACGATCACTTCCCTGGTCCTGCTGGTCACACTGTTTCTGATACAAGCCAGGATGCGACTGAACTTCTTGGCCACCTGGGCATTCCAGCCACTCTTCCCCAAGCCTGCAGTGTTGCATGGGGTTGTTATGACCCAAGTGCAGGACCCAGCACTTAGCCTTGTTGAATTTCATATAGTTAGCCTCATGCATTGATCCAGCCTGTCCAGATCCCTCTGTAGGGCCTTCCTACCCTCAAGCAGTTCAACACTCCCATCCAACTTGGTGTTGACTGCAAACTTACTGAGGGTGCACTCAATCCCTCGATCCCCTCGTCCAGATCATTGATAAAGATGTTAAACACAACTGGCCCCAATATCAAGCCCTGGGGAACACCACTTGTGACCGGCTGCCAACCGGATTTAACTCAATTCACCACCACTCTCTGGGCCCAGCCATCCAGCCAGTTTTTCACCCAGCAAAAAGCATGCCCATCCAAGCCATGAGCAGCCGGTTTCTCCAGAAGAATGCTGTGGGAAACAGCATCAAAAACTTTACTAAAAAGTCCAAAAAACCACCACCTACAGCCTTTCCCTCATCCACTAAGCGGGTCACTTTGTCATAGAAAGAGATCAGGTTAGTCAAGCAGGACTTGCCTTTCATAAACCCATGCTGACTGAGCCTGATCACCTGGTTGTCCTGTATGTGCCCCTTGATGGCACTCAGGATGATCTGCTCCATAACCTGCCTCAGCATCCAGGCTGTCAGGCCTTAGTTCCCTGGATCCTCCTTCTGGCCCTTCTTGTAGATGGATGTCACATTCGCTCACCTCCAGTCAACTGGAACCTCACTGGTTACCCAGGACTGCTGATAAACGACGGAAAGTGGCTTGTCAAGTACTTCCACCAGCTCCCTCAGTACCCTTGGGTGGATCCCATCTGGCCCCATAGACTTGTGTGTGTCCAAGTGGTGTAGCAGATTGTTAACAACTTCCTCTTGGATTATGGGGGCTTCATTCCGCTTCCCATTCCTGTCTTCCTGATCAAGGGGCTGGGTACCTGAAGAACTGGTCTTGCTACTAAAGGCTGTGGCAAAGCAGGCATTATGTACCTCAGCCTTTTCCTCAGCCTTTATCAGTGTGTTTCCCTCCACATCCAACAAAGGATGGAGATTCGCCTCAGCCCTCTTGTTGTTCATGTATTTATAGTAACATTTTTAATTGTCTTTTTAGAGCAGTAGCCAGATTAAGTTCTATCTGGGTTTCAGCCCTTCTGATTTTCTCCCTGCATAACCTCACAACACCCTTCCAGTCCTCCTGAGTTGTCTGCCTCTTATTCCAAAAAGTTATAAGCTCTCCTTTTTTTCCTGAGTTCCAGCCAAAGCTCTCTGTTCAGCCAGGCCAGTCTTCTTCCCCGATGGCTTGGTTTTTGGCACATGGGGACGGCCTGCTGCTGTGCCTTTAAGAGTCCTTCTTGAAGAATGCCCAGCCTTCCTGAACCCCTTTCCCCTTCAGGACTGCCTCCTAAGGGACTCTGTCAACCAGACTCCTGAACAGGCCAAAGTCTGCCCTCTGAAAGTCTAAGTTAGCAGTTTGTCTCACCCCCCTCCCTTCTTCTCCAAGGATCAAGAACTCTTATAATTTCATGATCACTATGCCCAAGACAGCCTCCAACCATCACATCACCCACAAGTCCTCCTCCATTCACAAACAGCAGGTTCAGTGGAGCACCTGCCCTAGCTGGCTCCCTCACCAGCTGTGTCAGGAAGTTACCTTCCACACACTCCAGGAACCTCCTAGATTGTTTCCTCTCCGCTGTGTTGTATTTCCAGCAGACATCTGATAGGTTGAATTCCCCCATGAGAACAAGGGCTACGAATCATGAGACTTTTCCCCAGTGTTATAGAACATTTCATCTACCTCTTCATCCTGGTTGAGTAGTTTGTAGCAGAATCCCACCATGATGTCTGCCTTGTTGGCCTTCCCCCTGATTCTTACCCATAAACACTCAACTCTACCATCATTAAGCTCTAGACAGTCAAAACACTTCCTAATATACAGGGCCACCCCACCACTTTTCCTTTCCTGCCTGTCCCTTCAAGCTCTAGACAGTCAAAACACTTCCTAATATACAGGGCCACCCCACCACTTTTCCTTTCCTGCCTGTCCCTTCGGAAGAGTTTATAGCCATCCACTGCAGCACTCCAGTTATGTGAAACATCCCACCATGTTTCTGTGATGGCAACTGTGTCATAGTTTTTTTGCTGCACAATAGCTTCCAGCTCCTCCTGTTTGCTTCCCATGCTACATGCATTGGCAGAGATGTGGAGGGATCAGTAGCCCAGATGAAGTACCTTTTTGGGGGAAGAAGCCCTAATTCCTACATGAGCATTCTCAGACTCTTCCATAGTATTTAACCCATCAATGACCCTTGTGCCTTTACTGTCGCTTGGCTCTCCATCCTCTACCTCCTCTGTGGCGGCAGACCCAAGGACCTTGTTAGCATAGCATCCCTCAAACATTGACACGTCACCCCCAGGCATACCTCTGGCAAACTTTGTTTTATCCCTTTCCCCCTTCAAATCTAGTTTAAAGGTCTCTCGATAAGCCCTGCTAATTCCTGTGCAAAGATCCTTTTCCTGCTTAGCGACAGGCATACCCTGTCTGTTGCCAGCAGGTGTGGTGTCATATAGGCTGACCTGTGATCAAAAATGCCAAAATTCTGCTGATGACACCAGTCTTGAAGCCAGTTACTGATATGCTGGCTCTGCCTGTTTCTGACCTCATCATTCCCTGCAGCTGTGGGAACAGACGAGAACACTGCTTGTGCTCTTGATCCCTTAACCAGTTATCCCAGTCTCTCTTGATTCGGACTTCTAGTTCCAACCTCATCACTGCCTATCTGAAAAATGAGTAATGGATGATAATCTGAGGGCTGCACTAGGGTAGGAATCTTTCTCTTCATGTCCTTAACCTGCACCCCAGGGAGGCAGCACACTGCCCCAGAGAGTGGATCCGATCACCATATTGGGCCTTCTGATCCCTGCAGGAGAGAGTCTCCTACAACAACCACCCTTAAAGCAGTTTTGATGCCAGGCTGACGCTGACTTAACCTCAGCAACTTCAAGTCAGATGAACCATCGTCCTTGTTATTGTTTGATTCCACTTGCAGAGCCTCATACCTATTTTGCAAGGGCACCAGGGAAGGTGGGGCAGTCACCGAGGAGACACGCCTGCCGTGCCTGGCAGGAGCTTGTCGCCGTTGCTCCTTATCTTCCAAGTTACTGTGTTCAGCCAGGTGCAGAGGAGACAGGGAATCCTCCGTATCATGCATCCTGTCTGCGTGTTGGGCCTGTCTCAGGAAAGGCACGGTGCAGTTCCAGTAGTCTATTTCTCTCTCACATTCCCTGGTACTCCTCAGTCTACTCAACTCCTCCTGGAGCTCTGTCACTCAGTGGAGGACTTCCTCTACCTGGACACATCTCCATCTCCCACAGTTGGGCTCACTGCTGCCATCCGGTACTGGCACAAGAGCAGGGCAAACTCTGCAGCCCAACACCTGGGTGGCAGCGTGTTGCCTCCAGAGCTCAGTCTGGGACACTGTGTCACTCTTCTGGGTGCTGAGCTTAGATAGGCCATGGCTTTCTGCCACGTGGATACCATTGCTCCCTGGTCGAGGTGGCAAAGCTTCAGCACCCTTCCTGCGTGCCTTTGCATGCAAACTGCTGCACTTCGCCCTGTTTGCTCACCCTGGTTGCTGGCCCTCCTTAGGGCCATTTAAATCTCCTGCAGTTGCTCCTGGCAATGCCCAGGACATGTCAGCCTCGCTTGCAAGAGCTGCTGGTTCCTGGCAGGACTCGCTGCTCTTCCTTGGGTTTCCCTGGCTCTTGGCCCTCCCTGTCCACCTTAATCTAGTGCTTGGCTGCAGAACTCACTGTTGTCACTGCTGCATGCCTTGCCGACTGAGTAAACTGTAAATAGTCCACTCAGGAGAAAATTAAAATAAACTGATACAATTCTAAATGATACAATTTATAATGAAGGTTTGATTTTTAGATCTTATAATTCCAGGCCGAGACTTAAAGATTTAGGGTTAGATGCAGACTGGCCGAGAAGTGCTCTACAGATAATGTCTGCAGTCTAGTACTTGTGTTAGATACAGTAACAGTAACTAAGGAAGAGCCTACAGAGAAACTCCTCTTCTGATGCCTCTCTGAGAGGTATGTGGGGACTGGCTGCATTTTTCCTGTTACAACAAACTTAATGCTTTACTTAAGAACTCCAAATTTGATTGAACATGAGAAGGCAGTTATCAACATGCATAGAACTGTTTTTGTTCCCCTTTCGCGCACCCTTCCAGCTGAAAAAGTAGATTTCTACATTGATCAAATATTTGAGGGGGGTGGGGGGATATGTTTGATATGTTTTGATATTGAAGAGCAAAACATGTCAAGTTTCAATTTAAATCAAAAAAGATTTCAAGTTGCTGAATTCAACAAACAGTTGGAGTCAGATGAGGATTTGGCAACCTCATCCTATTTAGGCAGCTAACTGTAAATGGGACAAATGGTGTTCTCAGATATCTAATTTAAAATTCCAGTATAGCATAGGAAAATGTACAGTTAGCATTCAGCTTCCTTAAAACAGAACATTCCATGCTAGCTCGAAGAAATTATATTGGGACTATCCAAGCTCAGCTGCAGATAAAAATCCACTGAGTAGGCTTCTGAACAGAAACTGTTTGGAAGCTTTGTTTTACAATGTTTTTTTCAGCATTCTGACCTTTGAACCAACTAGGAACACAGCAATAAAATTTTTATAAAGCACCTCCTTACTGGGAGAAATTAATTTATTAAAACTGAACCCTTAGTAAATCACAAATAGCATGAATGACAAATGCAAATGAAGAAGAGTCCAAAAAATTTTACCTTTTTTTCTGGGGGGAGGGAGGAATAAGAAAATAGGTGGGGCTTTTTTGGTAAAATATTAAGATGAAAATAAATCAAAGAAATACTCTTAAGAATTCTAGAAACTTCAGTATTGCACAGTGATTACTGTTTTGTACAACATTGATTTCTACAACATTGATCACTTTTGCCAATGTAGTCATTGGGAAACATGATACAATTTTAAAATGAGAACTATTTTTTTCATCATTTGTTTAATTAAGCAATTAATTTGTCCATCTAAAATTCAGCAAGTCCCTGACAAATGTTTTTCTCCAATAAGCAGTAAAAACAAGTCAGATGCTGAAATCATACAATCACTTTGTAAAATTAAGACTCACCTTTCTCGCCTGGTGGTATTACAGTGTTCACAGACATCATAAGATACATTCCAGCAATCAAAGGCTGCCTGAAATTCAAAACCCAAGTTCTGCTAAACAAGTCCTTTGTAAAACTCAACTGCATGTAACACGAGATGCAATATCATTTTACACCACTAATTTCTAAATGTTGGACTACATCTGAAACTGGTCTACTGAGAAAGTAGCTGTTACACAGCACTTCCCTTTCCCTCATTTTTTTCATAGAGCTACAATTTTTAAAGCATCTTCTACAAAGTATTTGAAATAGGACAAAATGATCATCTACATAATTGCTGTCCTTGTCTCAGATTTCTAAATACGAAGCTCTTAAGCTGGATTAATGTAGTATTGATAGCACTGTTTCATTCAGTTTCTTAGTAGAAATTAAAATTTTTGCCAACAGATGACACATGGATTCAAAATTCTTAATATTGTGAAGTATGTATCATTTTTATTTCACATATTTTCAAAGGAATCTAGAGGAGGGGTTTCCCTGCCTTCTCTTCTGATGAAAAAAAAAAAATCACAATATGTAAGTATTTTTAAGCATACTTACTTTTGATGTGTCAGATGTAAAGTTACACCAGAGCAGTCCTTGTGCTTATCTGTACAAATCACAAAAGAGTTTAATCATTAGCAACCGAACAGATGCAAAATTATTCCATGTTAATAACATTCTTCTGCTGTATAAAAAATACCAGAAGACAAAATAAGTGTTAATCTGCTTTCAGTAAAACTTTCATACTGTGGAAAAATTACTCAAATTTGCACAAATCTGAACATCATAGTGCTGCATTTGTAGCAAAATCTTAATAGAGCAAAACTCTGGTGGGTGAATAACTGCTTTTTTGGCACTAGAAGTCACAGGTCTTTATGAACCAGCACCTGGGAGATCAAACAGTGTCATTTTTACAATAGCAGAAAAAGTTGGTTTGCTTCAAACAAATCACTACTTTGACAAAAGTTAGAAAAAGGAAAGATTTGTGGAAAACCAATGATTTTAGCCATTAATAATGAAGCAGCCAGAAATCTTTGTAATAAAGTCAATAGGTGAGCTTGAGATACCAATACAGACAGCAGTTCTGTTTGGATATCCTAGAAAGACAGTAAAAATAGTTAATTCATTTGTTAATAGACTATATCAGCACTATCTAATATGTTAGACATTTTAATTTAAAGATACTATTGTCTTGATAATTACTCAATTTTAGTTGCCGATCGGGGAGTTCAATCTTTGTTCTTTATTGAGAAAGTTTTCTTTTCTTTTGTTTATACTAAAAATAGCTGTAGTTAGAAGATGGATATAACTCCAAAGCAAGTAAACAGAAAATGCTGAAAAAATACTCTCTAACAGTATAAGCTTCAGGTAAGAAAGAGAACAGAGTAGCTATGGATCTGCTGACAAGTTGTAACTTGGGAGAGATTTTCCTCACATCAGTAGCTTGATTCTGAACTGAAAAAAGCAGTGCATTTGAACAGAAAAAAGGATAACAACTACAGTGGGACAAAACAGGGAGACTTTACAGAGTAAAAAGTATCAGTTTAATTTTTCAAACATTAGCTATTTTAGTCACACCACATTTCATTAATAAGGGATAATACTCAGTTTGGCTTTTACCATCATCAATACCAGAACTTACTTTCAACATGTTCACAAAGTAGACAGTCACTGTTTTCACAAAGGGTATAAATTAGTACATATGTTACTCTAGGGAAAAAGTTGCTAACCCAATTTCACTAGGTTCTCATAATGCTTATCATCATGGCATCTGAGAATTCTTAGCTTCTCCAGCTCTGTGTGTCCCAAGAAACACTTCTGTATTTAAAAATCTGAATCAGTAAATCACAGCTGTACCTTTACAAATAACAACAAAAAAAGAAAGTCTTCACTGTATACACAAAAGAAAAAATAGAACAGTAGCTCTTTCATCAAGACTACTCACTATTGTAGTTGCACTGAATGTTTGGAAAGCATGTCTCATGAGAATTTTTGAAATCAAGTGTGATGAATGAGAAGGAAAGCAGCTGAAAATTCAACTGGCAATCCAGAAAAAAAAAAAGCATACCCATTCAATGAAGATGGAATTTCTGACTGTCTGTCAAGCTACATGTAATATTGCCTCAAACTCAGAGAGTTCAGTACCTATATTCTGTATAAAGGATTGAATATGAGTTTGGCAGTGTACTGACAAAGTTCACATGCAACTGCAGTAGAAGTATTTTAAGACTATGCACATGTGCACAAAAATGCAAAGCTAGTCAGCCATTTATTGCCACTGTATCACCCACATTTTCTCTGTTCGACAAACCAGCAAAATAAATAATACATTGTAGAAAATACATTTTCAGTATAACCTACATTCTTATATATCATTTTTATGCAAACATGAATGTTTATACAGAAAAATAGTAAACACTGAAAAAATAATTAAAATTTAAGATAAAAAGTCTCCAATTTAAAGTACAGTCTTTAAAACAGATTTAGAATATCGTCTTCAAATGTCTTTTTAAAGTTACTTCTAAAAGACGAAAAAAAAATTTAAATAAATAAATTCACTGCATGGTCAGTCATTTGCAGGGGGTGGCAGGGACAGAGATAAAGAAAGAGGAGAAAAGGTTGAAGGAGAGAGAAGAGACAAGACCAAATAAAAGATTAAGAGTAGAAAAGGGAAAAATTACAAAGTCAAGATATGGTCAGCACTGGCTAAAGACAGAAATTAAAACTGAAGTTATGCCATGCCATGCCATGTCAGAATAAGCACTAGTTTTCAATCACAGATGGCCATTTGGAAGCAACATTTGTTAAGTCATGAATCCAAAACCACCAGAAAGACTAAGCTGTTAGGACAAAAGTACGGGAATGGCAGGAAAACATTCAAGAGAAAGAGAAATTAAATTCTTTGTCCATGCTTTTAGAAAAAGTTCAAGATATGTATATTCATCCTCCTCTACTCTTCACTGTAGAAGCTTCACTTACTATCTCAACACCTCTATGGCTGCTGTAAAGGTCTTGGTGAACTCTCTTTTGCCCCACCTTCCTCACTTCAAACTAAATTGTTTGATTAAATTTTTGGCTATTCATATAACACAGGTGATGCTGCAGAACTCAGCTTTAGTAAGTTTAACATTGTTAGAAAGTTTCCCTTCATCAATTTTAATGGAAGTTGGGAAATGCTTGCTTCATCTTAGAACATTTCACGTTATTACTTAAAGTAATAAGATCTAAAATTTAAAAATTTAGAATGCAATCAGCAGTTTTGTGTCTTTCAGTTTTTCAATTTGCAGTTGAAAACAGCATCATCCTGTCTTCTAAACACTGTGTCCTGGTTTGGCTAAAACAGGACCATTTCTCCTTTCAGTAGGTTTTTTTTCCTTCAGTTAACTTTTTTAGTAACTGCACTTTCTGAAGCTAACTACAGGTTTCAGGCAGTGCCTGCTTTCAGAGGTGATGGTGCTTAACATCTGTAGTTGTTGCTGGGGTAGAAGCGGGATTGTTACACAGACAGGCCCATGTGTATATGCTTGCTCCCTGCGGGTTGTCTTGGGCTCCTTGTGGGGGGAAGACAGAGGAGGGGTCGCACCCCAAGGAAGCTGCAGAGGGCACAGGTGACCAAGGCCTGACCAATGCAGTATTCCATCCCACCCACGGGAATACTCGGTATAAAGCTCAGGGATCACAGGGGACAGCCCTCTTTCCTTCATGGCCCGGGAGGAAAAGGACCTGGGGGTGCTGGTCGACAGCCAGCTGAATATGAGCCAGCAGTGTGCCCAGGCGGCCAAGAAGGCCAACAGCATCCTGGCCTGTATCAGAAATAGCGTGGCCAGCAGGACTAGGGAAGTGATCATCCCTTTGTACTCTATGCTGGTGAGGCCGCACCTTGAATACTGTGTCCAGTTTTGGGCCCCTCACTACGAGAAGGACATTGAGGTGATCCCCAATCGCCCTCTATAACTACCTGAAAGGAGGCTATAACAAGGTGGGGTTCGGTCTCTTCTCTCCAGTAACTAGTGATAGGACAAGAGGAAACAGTCTCAAATTGCGCCAGGAGAGGTTTGGGTTGGATATTTAGGAAGAATTTCTTCACTGTAAGAGTCATTAAGTATTGGAACAGGCTCCCCAGGGAGGTGGTGGACTCCCCATCTCTGGAGGTGTTCCAAAAACGTTTAGATGTGGTGCTTCAAGACATGGTTTAGAGGGTTTAGTGGCGTTAGGTATACGGTTGGACTTGATGATCTTTGAGGTCTCTTCCAATCATAACGATTCTATGATTCTATGTCTCTGCTCGCTCTCCTGCCTCCAACCCCGATCTGTGCATGCCTGAATCCGGTTCCTGTCGGCTGCAGAGTCCAGTCTGGGACATCTGGGTGCCTGCCTGGATGCGTGAGCACTGCAAGCTGCCACAGTCATCACGGGCAAGATCAATATTGGGTTTGTATATTTCTATTATTAGTAGTATTAGTTTTAATATTATTTATACTCCTTTTCATTGTTGTTGTTTTATTAAAGTTTGTTTTAACTTTCCAACCTATAAGTCTGTCTCCCTCTCCTTCCCATTCTGGGAAAGGACGGGGTTAACAGAGAGCATCTGCCATCTGCTTTAAGCGACGGCCCAGCCTTAAACAGTGACACACTGCTGAAAAACTATCCCAAAACAGTAAAACCAAACCTGTCATATGTCAAACATGAGCTATGTTTGAAAAATCTAACCCTTACTATGTCATAGTGTCTCTTAAAAATAGCACGGTAGGAAGAGTGAAACGACACCAATATATTTCAGTTTGCCAATATTAAAGCGTTTTCACAGCATTAAAATTTTCAGAGTATTGAAAACATTTTCATTCAGTATTTTCAGCTAAATTGAACATTCTCAAAATTAACTGAAGATAATGGGAAAGTCATTATTGCTACTCTACAAGGCAATCATATTAATGAGTATTGGGAGAAACATAAATCAACTTCTGGGACAAGAATATGATCTGCAGTGCTGTGTCAATAGTAAAATAAAAGATAGATACATTGGTCTAGATTTTGAAGAAATTCCTATAGTGTGTTATAATTTTGTCTGTGGTTGTATTTAGCCATGACTGAGCTAAACATTCTTCTAAAAACTACAGAGGTATGCTGGAAATGCTGTTTCCTTGCTTCTCCTCCCCTACAGCTCCCCTCCTGGAAACACTCAAAACTGCTGACCCGTCCACTCAACAATGCTGACTACACTGAGGCGATGCCCGTTCCCCTTGCAAACTCTTTTGGAGGTTTGCTTTGTGACATAAGCAAAAATATCCTTAATGCACAAACAAAATCTTAAAGTCTCCTTTCCAGTCTGCCAGTCCATCTTATTTAACTACTTTGATTGCTTTGTTTCAGCTGTTCAGCAAATATGCACTGCTCTAGGACAAAGAAGTTACAAGTTACTATTTGCCACGTGGCAAAGACTGGAAAATGCATTTTTATATACCTCAGAAACAGGTATAGGTTCAAACGAAAGCCAATTGTCCATGCAGAGTTTCCAACTCAAACTAAAAGCTGTGCTTATGACTGCCTTTTGTGTGGTGTGCAAATACAACACAATCATATTAAATATTGTCTGCTTTTATTTACCTATGTCAAACAAAATCAATGGTGCATGTTAAAGCCTAAAACTGGCTTCAAATTTTAAATAAATAATTTTTTAAAATTGTACACTAAAATTTTAAATGGTAATTCCAAGTTTAAACGTCGATAAATGCTTAAATTAGTTAAAAGGAATCATCTATGCTACTCCCGTTAATCATGTTTTCTAGGAGAAATATCTCAAATAAATACTAGAAATACTCACAGTTTGTCAAATGATTAAGACTCATAACTGAGGAGAAGCCAAATTATCCTAAACAGAAATCCTCTTTTTCTGTAAGCTGATTTTGATAAAATTTCCAGTGTGAGTCTGACAGGCTTCCTGCCAGTCTGTCTATTCAGATCTACAATCCTGAACTCTTTAGTTACATGTATGATAATTTGCCTAGAAGCTGAGACTTCTAGGGCTTCCTAGATACTTAAAGTTCCATGGGTTTTTTTACTAACAACTCTTTGAAACCTATATTCTTTGCATTGTGGGTACATGGATTAGAAATTATAGAGCACACTGTTCAAATTATTTATTCAGCTTCTTCATTGCTCTGTTTCTAATATTTAATAGGAACAGTATAGCATTCATACGTGGCTACTAAAATACTTAAAAGCTTTCACTGTAACAGAGTGGTGCTTTTTATGACGCTCCAAACCCCTTGTTATTTCAGTCAGTCCTTTGATTTGTACCAGAATCTCCACATATGGTCTCAGAATTTACTTTGCCTCATTAAATACAAGAAGTAGCCTCAAAGCTGGAGCACAACCTCTGAGCAAGGTAATTCCAAAGCTAATGTCTACTCGGAAGTAACTTTGTACAAGTTATATTAAAAAGACAAAGACATGCAGCACAAAAATGAACTTGAAGTCTTGGTGAAGAAAGAGACAAATTCACTATGCTGCATTCCATATCGATACCTAATATTTGATACATAAAAAACTAATAGCTGAATTAATTTTTTTCATGAGAGTCAAGGGGCTTGCTCTTGCTGATCTGTTCACTCATTCAAAATCAATTCAGCAAAATTCTTTTTAAGAGTCTAGTAACATATTGAATGAAACTCTACCTTTATTCAGTTTGTGAAAAACAAAATACAAGCACAGACTTCCCAGTGCCATTTTCACAACTTACTTTCCAAATAGAAAAGAGATGAACAACTGTTGATCCTGATCTGGTATAAATTTTTTAACAAATAAATATGCTGTAAAGGTCACAGATGAGTGATTTGCTGAGACCATATCATAATATATCACAGACATGGATATCCAGGAATATGGAAAATTAATTTTATTAAGACATCAATGTTAAGCCTTCTGGTTATCAGAGAAGCACACTGAGTTCAGTATTCAAAATAAGACTACAACTCAAAGGACAGTGTAGAATTCACATCCTTATGAAGAAAACAGTTATTTTTAAGATGTCCACCAGCTTGGTGGCCAAAATTAACTACTCTGCCCAACCAAATAAACGAAACCAAAACCAAACACTAAGAACCCCAAACCCTGCTCACAGAAGCAGGTATGTCTGTGATAGTATATGTAATGTGGGCAACACAGTGCTTCTAGGGAATGAGAGCAGGAATAAATAAATCTATTTTCAAGCGATGAAGTGGGGGTTAGAAGGAACTGAGAATGCAAATATTATGCACGACTGTGCGAGAAAAGAGAGAGAACAAGAAAGGGAATGAGAAAGGAGACAAAGTTGAACAAAAAGAACTGTCGACAAGTTTGTTCGAAGCATATTGACAAAAATTATTAATTGCTTCAAACAATGCAACCGTTACACACAGAGAAAATAATAGAATGTGATCACCTTTCATACAGAACAAGTTAAAACAGATTTTTATTGATAACTTTTAATTACTTAGATTTAATTAATTTGATTAATTACTATTCTTGGGGCTAATGTAGAATATAGATTCACATGTGCTGGAAAAGATTAAGATAATAGTATGGTGGGTCAGAAACATTAATCTTTGTTATAGGCAGGGCAGGAAAAAAGAAAGTCGAGGGATTAGAAAAAAACCCATATTTTTTAAAAAATTAAAACTCTGAACAGTGCTTCTGAATCTTTGATGTGCTACTGAAAGCATAACAATTTAACTGAGTATATTTCATAATTTGTCCTCTGTTCTGAATTTCAACAACTGCATGCACTTACATACAAACTGTAAAGACTATATTCTTATAATTTGACAAGCTGCAGTTATCAACAGACATCTCATTCATACAAAAAAGTTCCCTTTAGGCCATTCCTGAAGTTTAAAAATACCTGCAAAACTAGTCAAAGGTTATGTATTGTATATCCTTGAACACCACACTCAAGGTTCAGAACATTTACATTATTAGGAGATTTAAATTACATTTTTCTCTACTGGAATTTTCACAGGCATACTACATTAAAAACATCTTTTTCTCAAAAAATGGCAGAAAAGGTGTATTATTTTTCACTTTAAAAATAAGATACCAGCCTACGAAGTAAAAGGCACTGAAATAAAATAGAGGACATTTTGTCATACTCTAACTGTTCAAATAGCACATGACAGTAGTATCATCTCCTAAATTACAGTCCTATCACTTCACGTTTCTTACACTTTCATGATTTTGCAGGCTTATACCTATGACATTGATCATTCTAAGTCCTGCACATATATTCTAGGCAAAAAATAAGGAAGTCTGCTGCAGGGGGAGAGTTGGTATAAAAATAAGTTTTAATCTCAGGTGCTAATTTATTTCACTATAGTTTCTCTAAGTGGGCAAGTGGATTTTTTGAGTAGAAGCTTTGACTATCAAGTTAATTTACTCATAAAAATTTCTGAACACATCCTCAACCAATGTGCAGTGGAGGTTACTGATCCCATTTGTTACTTTTTTTTTTTTTAATAACTACATATACATAAATTAAGTGTGAAAATGAACAGTGAGAACTCTCACTGTCCCCAAGCAATAATGAAGAGCAGGCTCTCAACTAATGTGCTCTCTTTAGAGGTTTGTAACTTTAATTATTTGTGATTTTAGCAGGAAAAGACTCTCAGGGGCCATATGAGTCCATCTGAACTGCCTCATGAAAATCAATTCTTTCAACTTCAGTTGTGCACATTGGTATGTGATCCATTTAAACAGTGATGGCACACACAGTTTATTCCTTCCTCCCTCCTCCTCCTCAGTTACCGTTGTTTCCTTTGTGCTATATTGTATCTTCATGTCATGGTAGAAACCGTACTTTCAGCTTCAGACAGCGCTGCTGAAAATTCTAGATGAGTATTGCCCAAATCTTGCCAGAGCTGTACAGAAGGGAGGCTCCATGGCACTGGGAAGCTGCCAGCTATGGGGTAACTCCTGTTCAAAACCAAGTGCAACCTGTGGATCATTTACCATGGTACCACAGAACGATTCAGAGGCCATGGGCATAGCTCAAACTATTGGTGTAATGCCTATTCCTCCCTTATTTTTTTTGCTATTATTCAGCTCACTTCCTGTTTCTTCTTTCAAGTCCAACATTTTGATTACCACAACCTATGAAGATCTTTAGAGGTGGGCCCGTGTGAACCTCATGAAGTTCAACACAGCGAAGTGCAAGGTCCTGCACATGGGTCGGGGCAATCCCAAGCACAAATACAGGCTGGGCAGAGAACAGATTGAGAGTAGCCCTAAGAAGAAGGACTTCGGGATGCCGGTTGATGAGAAGCTCAACATGATCTGGCAATGTGTGCTTGCAGCTCAGAAAACCAACCGTATCCTGGGCTGCATCAAAAGCAGTGTGGCCAGCAGGCGATACTCCCCCTTTACTCTACTGTCACGACACCCCCCCTGCAGTACTGCCTTCAGCTCTGGGGCCTCCAACACAAGAGGGACATGGATCTGTTGGAGCAAGTCCAGAGGAGGGCCATGAAAATGATCAGAGGGCTGGAGCACCTCTCCTACAAAGTCAGGTTGAGAGAGCTGGGGTTGTTCAGCCTGGAGAAGAGAAGGCTCCGGGAAGACCTTATAGCAGCCTTCCAGTACCTAAAGGGGCCTACAAGAAAGCTGGGGAGGGACTTTTTACAAGGGCATGTGGTGATAGGACAAGGGGCAATGGCTTTAAACTGAAAGAGGGAAGATGTAGATTAGATATTAGGAATAAATTCTTCACGGTGAGAGTTGGTGAGGCAGTGGCACAGGTTGCCTAGAGAAGCTGTTGATGTCCTCTCCCTGGAAGTGTTCAAGGCCAGGCTGGATGAGGCTCTGAGCAACCTGGTCTAGTGGAAGGTGTCCCTGCCCACGGCAGGGGGGCTGAAACTAGATGATCTTTAAGGTCTCTTCCAACCAAACCATTCTATGATTTAAATCCTATGCAGTAATGTATCACAGCCGAGTTCCAAGAGAATGACAACCCACAGGATTTTTGGTCTTGAAGGCCAGAGAGGCCCTAACCTCAAAACTCCACAAAGGACGTAATTCACAGAGTAAAAATAAGGATTCATGCATCTCAAAGGTGTCAGAACACGGCATTTTAGGTTTAAAGGACAAAGTACAACATGAAATATAAATGAATAAAAAAATTAATTAATCCTGTCCTGGAAAATCTCAGATCACCAATATCTCACTGCATATTAATGAAATGTAATTTTCATTAATCCAAGCTTATAATGTATGGGTTGTATGAGCAGACAGTGAGGTGGATTGAAAACTGACTAAATGGCTGAGTCCAGAGAGTAGTAATCAGTGGTACAAAGTCCTGTTGGAGGATGGTAAGTAGCAGTGTACCCCAGGGGTCAGTACTGTATCCAGTCCTGTTCAACATCTTCATTAATGAGCTGGATGACAGGCCAGAGTGTACTCTCAGCAAGTTTGCTGATAACAGCAGACTGGGAGGAGTGGCTGACAGGCCAGAGGGTCACGCTGCCATCCAGAGGGACCTCAGCAGGCTGAGTAAATGGCCTGACAGCAACTTCAAGAAGGGGAAGGAAGTACAAAGCCCTGCACCTGGGGGGGAACAATCCCAGCGACCAGTACAATCTGGGGATCACCCAGCTGGAAAGCAGCTTGGCAGAAAAGCCCTTGGCAGTCCTCATGGACACCAAATTGAACATGAGCCAGCAATGTGCCCTTGCTGCAAATGCGGCTAATTGTATCCTTGGCTGCATTAGCCAAAATATTGTAAGCAGGTCAAGGGAGGTGACCCTGGCCCTCTACTTTGCACTGGTGAGGCCACACCTGAAGTACTGTATCCAGTTTTGGGCTCTGCAGTACAAGAGAGACATGGACATACTGGAAAGAGTCCAAGAAAGGGCCATGAAGATGATGAAGGGACTGGACCATCTCTCCTCTGAGGAAAGGCTGAGAGAGCTGGAAATGTTCAGCCTGCAGAAGAGAAGCATCAGGGGGGATCCTTATCCATGTACAAAAATACCTGAAAGAAGGGTGCAAAGAGGATGTAGCCAGGCTCTTTTCAGTGGTGCCTAGTGACAGGACCAGAAGCAATGGACACAAACTGAAATACACAACATTCCCTTTGAACATCAGGAAACACTTTTTCACTGTGAAGGTGACTGATCACTGCCACAGGTTGCCCAGAGAGACTGTGGAGTCTCCACCCTTGGAGATACTCAAAAGCCACCTGGACATGGTCCTAGCAACCAGCTGTAGGTGGCCCTGGTTGATCAGGGAGGGATGGACCAGATGGCCTCCAGAGGTGCCTTCCAACCTCAACCATTCTGTGATTCTGTGAAACACTCTGTGACAAGAATAAGTATATTGCCATGCTTGAAATTAGTATTTCATTTTTATTTTTTTTTTAATACAAAAAGACACTGTTTCTCCTAGTTACAACTTTTTCCAAACACAGGTAGTGTGACTGACTGGACAGTGCATGTCATCTTTCTCACCAGTCATTCAAGTAAAGTGACAGGTTAAGGGTGTTCACAGGTATTTGTTTCAACTTTCATAAAGAAAACACTGAATTATACAAGGAAAAAAATGAGTTTCTCCCTATATGTAAAATTATTAATCCACTGCTTCATCACGTCATTTGCTCTCTATTTTTTGAAGGAAAAAAAATCTGTTCACTTTTCAAACATTTATAGAGATAAAGCAAGTTTGTAAAGAAGTTAATATACGAATTTTATTACAAGTATTCCCATTGATCTTTACCTTTGTGAGTGGCACTAACAGTAAAATTCTTTTCCACAAGTAATGTGAACATTTTTGATCCTGTAACTGATATGACTTACAGAACAAATTTCCAAAATACATACCTCTAAATGCACTAATATCCCCATAGTGTACCTGGAGCACAAAAAATCTGCCACCTGTTTCTCCTCCAACTCTGAATCCAACATCTAAGAGAAGGAAAACACATTGTTTTCAGAAACAATAAAACGTAAGACAGTTCACCGCTGCTGATAATTATCTAAAAATATAAATCACTGTAATGGCTTAGTAAAATTTTCTACCCATTCACTCTAAGACACTAGTGAAGAAAACATCCTGAAAACTGGGAAAACCACTGTCACAACACATGTTTCCAAACAGACTAAGAAGCTAGGACTATAATTTAGTTATTAATGAACTGATATCTGCTTTAAGCAGAGAATTCTCTCAATCCAAGAATATGAATACAGATTTTATATACATATATAACTATATTTAAAAAAAATTTAAAAAATCAACTTTTGCCACCCTTGTAGGATTTGCTAAAACTTTCTTTTCTCATACAACCTGTGAATGATATGAACTGATTAACATCGACTTACTAAGAACACACTGAGAATGAAAAGGTAAAAAGATCTGCATCTGTACTTTGAGATGTAAATTAATATTGTATGCAGAAAAAAATCTAGTGGAAATTATGAAGCTATGTTACATGTTGACAGAAGTAAGCACGGGAACAGAAGAAATCGGAGTAATCTGAAATAATGGAATTGCAAAATATCACCATCACCAAAAATGGATTTCTCTAAACTGATTCTACAATGAACACTCTTTAAAAGACGCAGAGAAAGCAATTTCTTCCTATTCGGTCAGTGAATCCCACTGCCCATGGCAAAGTCTACTAATAAATGGGACTGCAGCCTTTGTGCAGAAATGTAGTATCATTATGAACGCTCCCCAAGAACCCTGTATTTATGGACAGCTTAGAGAAGAAAATTATTACAAGCTAGGGTTTAACAGCAAAGCAAATATCAAGCTTCCATAGAATCCTCCAAGCAACATTTTTTTTAACTTGACATTCTGATAACCAAATCAAATAACACTCGCGCTGATAAGTGTGTGAACAGATTATTAAAAATAAACCTCTTCATGATACTGTGCACTGCTCCTGGTTATGAGAAGAGGCAGTAAAAGATAAAAGAAAAAATGTTTAGAATTCAAGGTATTTTCAGACTGAGGCTATATAGATGGTAGATATTTCAAGGTCCCTTAGTGGTTATCAGAAAGAACCACTTCTTCCTGTCTTCCAGACATACAACTCCAAGTAGCTTAAAAATTTTGATTGAATTCAGCAAAGTCATCTGTCATACAAGAAAATGAGTATATAAACATGTTATTCAACTGCATCAAAGCATTAAGAAATGAAAAGCATATAAAATTGTCAAGTATACTTAAGACACAGAAAAATCCAATGTTCAGATTGAACTTGTTTGTACTTTCCCAAACACACAGAAATATTTTAATGCCGCTTGTGTTCTACTGAAAGATACACAAATAGTACCCTTCCAGTAACATACAACAGGAAATGCAAGATTAATGCTATATAAAAATAAAGCACTAGATTATGACTGTTATCTCTCCCTTAGCCTTTTTCCCCCCTACTGAAACCCATAATGTTATAGCAAACAGGATGACAAAAAATCTCAAGTATATTAGCTAGCATAATACATTCATAGTTTATGAAGTTGATGTTTATACAGTTTCCATCAGCTAGACATAATGAAAATATTATAGGAGGTTCATAGATATGCCAAGTGCTTACTTCCACATCCTCTTCTCTCCCCTGCCCCTGCACAAAGAACTTCACATTAAAAGCACAATACCTTTGGGTAGCCTGGTGGGTGGAGCATTTCTTGCCCAAGCATACAAAATATTAGATTTGTCTTTGCATGTTCCTTCATCACAGTCCCTAAAAATATGAAGAAAGAAAACAAAAGGGAATATAGTTTTAAAAAAAATTTTGAAATCAGAAAAGGGCAGGTGAATTACCTGCAAAACCACCAATTTGGAGATCTATGAAGATGTTTGTGGATATGTGTTGATTAAACACAGTTCTTTTTAATGCAGACTGCTTTCCTGGTTATCATTAGATCCTCCATCTTCTTTTTTTTTCCTTCCTCTGCCTTAAGATCATGTTAGGCAAACAGAGTCAAAACCATAGACCGTTCTGATAGTCTCTGCCAGCCTAATAGCCAGTGACGAAAAAAGTAAAGGAACTTTTTGTGAGAATGAACCATATGAAAATTTCTAGCACTACTAATTTAAGGTGCCACAAAATTACAATGGCTGCCACTTTTGCAGAGAGGGACAAGACTGAAGCGCAAAGCAGAAAAAAACCCACAAGACATCAAAGCTTTAAGTCAATATTGATATTTAAAATTAATTTAAAAATCATTGACAAAAAAAAGGTGTCAGGAAGCTGTACATGAACCAACAGGTAGGAGGCACTCATAGTCTTCCTTGTATTTAATGCAAGCTCACTGCTTTAAGTTAATTTTTATTCCACTGCAGAATTTCTTGTTTTTCATAAACAGAACAATCACACACACACAAAAAAAAAAAACACCAAAAAAAATCAAGGGGGAGAAAAAAAAAAAAGAAAAAAAGAAGTGTTTGCCAAGTCACAGACCACAAATGGGTCACAAATACTTAAAATAACTGAGAGCTCTAGAGTTGCCCCTAGCCTCTGCAGCTAACACCTAACAGGCAACAGTAAAGGTGGAGCGTGAAAGACTCCTAAAAGACTGTTAAGCTCTAGATACCTTGAATCTGCAAGAACTGACAAACTTGGAGCACAGACACTACCGAATGTGTACAAGGCCAGTCAGACACCATCGTATGGACAGCATAATGTATCTGGACCACATCCAAGAGGGCGCTGACTGCTGTATGTGGGTGTAGGCTACAGGATGACATACATGGACAAACAAACAAGGGACACTGTTCGTGTCCAAAACGAGGGGCTTTCCAAACACCTACCTAGAAGCCACTTCTCCCTCTGAATCCTCTATTAGAGAAAAGTGCTATTTACACAGTGTATTTGTACCTTCTTTAGTGGCAAAGCATCACAGCACTGAGAAAAGAGTGTACAAGTCATTCCACAGGTGCAGCATACACAGATATGACTTTCAGAAATCCTCAGTCTATAACTATTCAGACTACATCAACTGATCCAAGCCAGATGCAATGAAGGTAGATACCCATGCCAAGGTTTAAATCCAAAAGAAAATGGTACAGTCCCTTCTTTGTTTATTACAGCTGGTAAAATGAGACCTGGAAAAACATTTTTACACATAAAGCATGGTTTCAGTCACCTTAAGTACTGAGAAAAATAGAGTCTCACACAGTGTGAGGAAGAGTATAAAAGCATAAAAGACCAGGACTTTGAGTGGACGCAGGCTCAGTAATGTTTCTGTGAGGATGTCTGAGTTGTATGTGCCACTTCTCAGAACAAATGACGGTGATGCTTTCCAGGCTGCTCTCCCAGGGATAACCAGTTCTTCTGGCACATAGAGAAAACCACCTCAGTGGGACATTATGCATTTCTGTGATCCCAGACTTACTGCAACACAGTTGTGTGTTTTCTACTGACAGAAAACATTGCTGTAATCGTTAGACTACTCAGAGAAAAGGGAACATACCACTTCTTCCTTTTCATTAATTTTGCTCATAACGTGTATTTCTAGACCTTCACAACTACTAGTTTAGTCATCTCCGCCTTCAAACATGCCTCAATGGACAAGCGAAACTTATTTCAGCATAACGGACACGTTTCACAACTAATGATTCATACAGCTGCAGGTAAAAACTGCAGCTTTCAACTGCTACAATCTAAAAAAACCGAAAGACTTCAGGGACCTAACCAGGTATTGAGCTGCAAAGTTTGGAAATGTGTTGAAGAGACTGGTTAGGAGGAACAACAGCAGAAACCACAAACGCAGTTGCAGCTTCACTACCACATGCTGGGCCAGTTAGCCTTCATTTATACCACAGTATTTTTTAGGACCACATTAGTTAGGTAAAAAAAAACTCCATAGGCTGTTCCAAACTTTCCTCCTGAGACACTGGCCAATGGATGGGGAAGATTGCAGGGGAGAAAGATGAAATACACACATTGCTCTTTCGTTATGCTTAAAAAATGGTCAACCCCTCTTACTTAGCCATCAATACTGATCTTGAAACATCAAGTTTTTAGAAAAAAACAAGCCTAGAGGAGGTTACAAAGAAGAGTTAAGATAATTGATGAACAGGTTTAAAAGGAGGAAGCTAGTAAAAAGTATAAATTTACAAACAAATAAAAAACCGTAAACAACCACTGAAATTCATAGCCTCTTTACATGCAAAAAAAATCACGAAATTCTGAACGGAATAAGTACCATTGAATATCTTAAAAATGGACTATAACCTTGTAATATACAGTATTGTACTAACAACTAATTTTGACTGTAGTCAGAATTTGGGGGTGAGGGGAATACGTGGAAATAGAGCTTACTGACTGCTTCTTGGATTTTTTTTTTTTTTTTTTTTTTGCAAACTCTCCTGGACTTTCCAAAGGCGTTCTCCTCAATCCTGGGTAAGCTCAGGAGCTCGGTTTTTTAATGGCACTGGGGCTTTGTCTGATTACCCAGACTGAAAGCAAAATATTTCACTATGTCAGCGAGACCAGTATTTGGCTATCCTTTTAGAGTATTTGCATTGTTTAGGAAAACAAAGAACTTGAAAAATTTCTTTCTCTATTATACTCTACTCCTTGATTCTAACCAAGACTTGTAAAAAAAGTTAACTGAGGTGACTGAATAAGAAAAATGATAATTTTTTATTCTTGAGCTGAATGGTGCAGAACATTCTGGGTCAGTGACAATGGTAAGAAACTACACTCAGAAATATAAATCTATGTATTGTTCCCACTCTCCCCTAAGCAGTGAAACACAAGTATTTCACTGAACCAGTCCTGACCTCTTTTGCAACCTTTACTGAACTATTGATGCCAAAAGCTTTCAAAACCATGCTCTCCTGCCAACAGAAGCAGTTAGTCTGATGGAGGAATCATTAGGTAGTGATCCACAATCTCTACTTCTACATTTATTTAGATTAGATAACTATTTAAAGTTGCCCACCTGATCTCAAAATAAAGGATATGTCTATGAGTCATCTCTTTCATGGGAGCTCGTCTCAGTGTTAGGTTTGACATAGCGCAAGACCTGTCTTTCCAAGAGACTCAGAAGTTCTGAATAATTCCACTTTTTATTTTAAATCATTCAAGTGCCTTCTTGATTATCTATGGAGAATCTGAATTTTTGATGAATCAGCTCAGGCATGCTGCTTCCATTTCAGCACAGTTTATCAGCTCAGGCAAAACTTCTTGTCATAGTGGTTGAACTGTTTGTAGTGCCAATTATGATCAAGAAACAGAAGCAGTTACACCTTTTCTTGGCGCACTGAGCAAAACCTGAGCAAACCTGGGACCCTACTTTATTTCTATGGAAAGGCTTCAGTATTGCAAGAAGGGAGCAACACCTGTGCACCCCTTTAGCATTTGTTCAGATAAAGATTCTACCATGTTGCAGTGCACATGTCACTGTGTAGAGCCAGTGCAGGTCCCACACTGCTAGACAGCCTTTCAGAAGGCCAGGGGCATTTGCATGAATACTATCAAGACACCACAAAAGCCAGCAGGCCAGAGTAGCGTCAGCACTGCTATGGCCACAGGGCAGCTAACCTCAACAGTTACCTGGATGCTCTGTCTGCCCCTCTCCCATAACTCTACACTCAAAAATGGCCTGAATAAAACTTCATGCCTCAGCGAAATGAATTTTGTCCTTGCATTCAGAATGCTCCTAAAGGACCATTTTTCCATACTACACCTAGTCCCCATGATGATGGTATGAAAAATAGCTCTTGAATTGATGTTTTAATGTTCTTACAACTGTTTACAAACCATCTGACTAATATTGCCCAGAATTTTGATGAAGAAGCTACAATAAAACAAAAAATCAATGTGGTATGCCTCAACTGAATAAAAATAGCTATGTAAAAATGTTGACCATGTAAACAGTAAGGGAAGGATCCTTGCTAAACAAGTTTTATAGCAGTGTCCTTAAATGTCAGTTCTTAAACAACCATTCTTTCTCCTAGTACATGGAAAAACAATTGAAGTAATCACTTACTAGTCTGCAGGTAACAAAAAGAATAACAAATAACAAAACAAAATAAAAACAACAAAAACATCTCATCATTAATACACAGTCATTAGAATTACTTTAACAAAATTAGTTCTAGTGGTTGGAAGCCTCTAGTGAATTTAAACTAGTAGGAAAACATTTGCTTTTAAATTATACGTACTCTCTGCAATGATTTACGAAAACATGCAACAGTTTCTACACATCTGAACATTTAAATGAACATATTTACAACATAAACATTTATAGATAAACACATATACATGTATACACACAGGTGTATGTCTATATGCATACTTACTACATTAATTATATATACATGCAGATACATGATGAATAGGCATTTATACAAGCTTATGTAAGTGTGTCAAATAGGCATAAATGGAGATGTCTAAAGCCTGTTTTATGTAGAACAGATGAGACTGTCTTTCTAGCTTTGCAGATAGCCATGGGCAGAGCAAGATGAAATGTTGCAAACTGCTGCAGCAACAGGGATGTGAAATGATGAGACACTGAATAAAGAGTTTTTATTTTGGGAAGATAAAGCCAATACTACACCTCAGAAACTACACACAAAAACCCAGCAAGATTTAATCCAAACCTGCATATGAAAAATGGGAAAGATCAGATTTAAATACAACATTAATGTATTGAGTCTGGCTGAGATGGAGTTAATTTTCCCCATAGCAGCCCCCATAGCACTGTGCTTTGTAGTGGCAGCTAGAAAGGTGTTGATAACACACCAGTGTTCTGGCTACTGCTGAGCAGTGCTCCCACAGCATCAACACATCCCACAGCAACATCTCCAACCTTCCACCCTCTTCACCTCCAAAGGCCAGTAGGCTGAGGGTGGGCAAGGTCTTGGGAGAGGACATAGCCAGGACAGCTGCCCCAAACTGACCAAAGGGATATTTCGTACCACATGATGTCTGCTCAGCAATAAAAGCTAAGAGAAAGGAGGGGGACATACATTATCACAGCATTTGTCTTCTAGAGCAACCACTATGCGTACTGAAGCCCTGCTTCCTGGGAAGTGGCTGGACATCACCTGCTGATGGGAATTGGAGAACAAATCTTTCATTTTCCTTTGCTTCCGTGCCTGGCCTTTGATTTTGCTTTATCAAACTGCCTTTATCTTGACCTACAAGTTTTTATCCAACTTATTTTCTCCCCGCTCCCATGCTGCTGAGGACAGGAGTGATGGAGTGGTTTGGTGGGCACCTGACATCCAGCCAAGGTCAACCAACCACAACTAATTATGTCTTTCATCATTTGACAGGTAGCTGTTAAGTACAGCAATCAAAACCAAAAGTAACATTAGGTGCCACACTGCACAGTCTGCCACTGGTGAGTTTTCTGCCGAGCAATCGTTCTTCTCTAGGAAGAGTGATGATATTGCCAGGAAGCTCAAACTACTTGAACTCCAGTCTCAAATCTAGGATTTGAGTCTGATTTAGCTTTGAAGCACTTTATGATTTTCCAGCTTTTGATCCATCTCTTCATATCTGAAAGCTCAGGAACTAAGCATTTCACCTACATCTTCAGAACATCAGCTAGATGTGACTTAGGCATCATCTTGTGACTTCATTTCAACCCAAGCACCTGATTAATCTCTAACAATATAATTCTCTCATGTACGGATTATTGCAAGGCTCTAATAAAACTACTTCCAGACAGATGGGAACAAAACAAACTACAAGTACAATCTACTCAGTTTTAAACAGGATAGTCAAGATGTAAGTTGGTTTTAAAAGTCCACAATGGGAACAGTTTTATGTTGGTATATTTTTCACATTAAACTATTCAAAACTTATATTCTAACATATAAGATACAATAAAGGGAACACAGAAAAGCTATCTGCTGGGAAAATAAATCAATAGAAATTCTATGCTTTCACAGTTTTACTGTTGTCTGAACTTTTAAAGCATCTGCTTTTCTTGCAAGACAAATTACAAAATTTTCAATATTAGAACTGTTGGTTGATAGGTAGAAGGGAGAAAAAATTTTTGATAGGAGTTTGTTGTATGTTCAAAATATTAATCAAAGCCTCCCCCAAAAACATGCAAATTATTTGAAATGCTAAATACATATTTTTTGTGGCACATATACTATACTATCAGCCCTAAATTCCAGCTCTAGTTACCTTTTTAGTAAATACCTAAAAGATAAATTGTGTTTACAAAACTCTGTCAGAAAATCTACATTAAAATTGTTCCACAGATCAGAGTAAGTCATATAAGCTTTGCAGCATCAGCAAAACTACCTCACCTGCTCTCTCTTGAAAACCTGGAGGAAATTTGAAAAATTACTGGACAAACCATTAATTTTCACACACCTTCACACTCTCTTTCCTTTGGCTCCCCACACCTGTTTTAGTGGCATTGAGAGCTTCACTCCACCATCACTGCCTGGGCATTCTGAAGGGCAAGTCAACTACCAAATCATTTGACAGAGAGATTCTTCTTCAGCTTACCCTTTACTCAGCTTCCTTCTGGACAGCTGACACAATACTTCATGTACAGAAAAGCAGCCAACTACAGAGGAAGCCTACATTTCTTGGTATTCAATGGCACTGTGCCCAGTATAGCTCCTGTCTCCTCCTTGGAGACAGTCACTTAGTCTTGAAGAATCAGAAAGCAGATCTTTTTCTCCACCTTACAGAGGAGCTAGTTAAAAAACCAAACACTTTAAGAGTGGAAAGACTGGAATGTTAGACATTTCTTCTTCCTTCCTAATTTTTCTACTTTTCCAAGAAATTGCGACACTGAAAAAGGTTTACATGGAAGCAGTTAACACAAAAGTTAAGTACAATAACAAAAGCAAGTTGCAACTCTTACCAGTAACTTTCAGTAGAGGAGGGTTCATTACATCCAAAGAGTAACATGTGATGGACAGTGTCCATGCTGGCATGAGGCTTAAAGTCAACTGAAAAACAAAATGATAGAACAAATAAGCTATCCTTACTCTCACTGTAAGTTACGTAAGCAAGAGCACTTTGTGTCATTTTTTCTCTGTAATACTCGAAACAAGGCATGTATGTCCCCACTCATTTACCTTCTGCTTTCCACTTACAAGCTTTCCTTAAAATCCCACGCAACAGCCTGTCTCCCAAGCTAAAAACACTGTACTTCATTTAGTCATTAAGAAAAAAGAATTTCAAGTTCCCACTCAAAACTGCTGTGTTTTTCCCCAAAAGTTAACCATGACACTTAGTAAACATATCAATGTATCCCAAACCACAAAATTTACTGTAAACAGTCTAATGTCAATTTAGCTTCAAAATTTGCACTTGTGATTTAATAATACTTCTCTACTTCTTTTGCACTTCTTCATCAAAAATACAACCAAACAGTAAGTTACAGTTAAAAGCAACTAACATCTTATGCATTAGTGATACCTTCCTCCTGTATTCCACCTGGTTTCCACTTTTGCTGCATCTTTCTTGGGACAACAGTTCCAAGAAGGGATTATGATTTATTCTGACTAATACAGCAAACCCTTTGTAATGGAAAACAAGATTTGTTTAAAGTCAACACAATCTCATTATCCAAGTATTTCTCATTATTAGAAATGGAGACAAAGGTGAAGGTTCAGCACTCAAATGTCTGTTCTCTGTCCCATGCCACAAACAAAACATTGTTTTGGTTTCTCAAATGTTCATGATCCTCTTCAGTACAGGAAAAAGGTTATCAACATGACACTGTAGTAAAATTGACCATGAATGTACAATAACAGCATTTCTAGAAATAAAGCAAGTTACATTGTGGAACTTCCTTTATTACTACTGCAATGTGTCAGATGCAGGGAATGCAATGGAATTTTTCTTCACCTAAGACACAGAAGGACCTTGGAGGGTTTTTAACCCTATCCTACAGTAGAAATTCCACAACTGAGTCACTCCTGCCCCTACATGTACACAGACACTGAGGAGCCTTCAAGTAGGTGTCTTTTAGCTCTTGTAACAGTCTTAACATGGGCAGATGGTGAAGCTGCAAACCACTGAAACACTATTCTGCTCCTGAAGTTTGTGGATTTATCTGCACTCTGAAGCCAGTATTTTAACATACGGCTGAGGTAGGGTTCCTGAAGTGAATGATAATGTGGATTATTGTCCTAGTTTCATAATGGAAAAAAAACATTAAGCAAATAGCACCTAACACTATTTTTGAAGTTGAGGTCTGCTGTGAAAAGTGAGGAAAAACAGCCAAAAGTTACGGCATACAAGTCAAATTCTAGCTTGAAGACATAAGGCATGCAGTCAGATTGTAAGGAAATGAACATGCCAGAGCTGAGGGCTTGGTTTGGGAAGTAAGAGGTGCATCCACATGCCTGGGAAGGTACTTTGAGTACCTTGAATTCAGAAGTGCTGAACTTGCCAGCATGATTCAAGTCTAAAGACTACATAACATCTTTTTATTTCTACAAGCAAATTGTACTCGTTTCATAGCTAAAAAACAAATCAGCACCACAAAAAGACCTTTCGTTTTGACATTTTTATCAGTAACAATTAGTAGCGAAATTATGGCTAACTCTTGCATAGGACAGACAATGTGTCATTTTATGTGGATTTCCTACCTTAGTTTTCAGGTGTTTCAGGTGTTTTAAGCTGCTGTTACCATTTTAAGTGATAGATTAAATTTCTCAAGAAGTTTATAAGCAGTTCACAGATGTGAAATTTAATGCACTTTACTGCTGAACTTAATATCTGTACAAAACGTACTGTCAGTAACAGCCTGTACGTAAGGACAGCCTTCAATAAAGGTAAAACTAAAGCTTAGGCCTTTTGTCTGCTAAAGCCATCACCTGTCCTGCTGGTTAATGCGGTCCCACTGTTTCTTCTTACTCCTCTACTGCTCTCACATCTTGTGTATTTACCCTAATGAGTGCTTATTACAAATAGCTTACTAAATACTATTTTTACTAATAGAAAATAATGCACCACAGTTAAAAAAGCAGAATCAGATTTCTGCGTGAGCCGCTTACAGACATTATTTTAGCTCACATATCTCATCACTGCTTCTGAAGGAAGAGTTGAAAAAACTCTCAGTCTGCCTGTGAGCTGAAGAGAGCCTTGTACAGTCAGTTACTCTGTTCCTGTAGTTATTTTCTTAGCAGCACACCCAGGCTTATACCCTTCCAAATAAAGGGTCAAAACAAAGCCACTTAAAAAACATCTTATGTTGTAAAAGCCATACAAATTAGCATGAGATTCAAGACAAATGCAGTACCTGTCACTACCAAAGGCTTAAGAAATATCAAACAAAAGCCTTATAATCCTAGTTGACGGCCTCCACATTTTACAATAATGAACAGAAAATTACTCAACTGTTAAATATTTTTTATTCATGGAGAAGTGCTACAAAATGATTACCAAAATAACAGCAACAGTTTTGGTATATATATACACTAAATCTGACTACAGTCTGACTTACTTTCCTGACCAAGTACCACTTTGAATTATGAACTCCAGGAGAAACAGGAATGAAGAGAACATGACATCAGTTTAATCTTAACAGCATCTAGTTAAGCTATGTATTTAAAAAAAGTAATTTCTAAGCTCACCTTTACAAATAACATCAATGACATAAAGTTGATATCCCTTTTTAAAAAAAAAAATTCTGTCTTCTTTATAATGGAATTAACTTTAATTTATCAACATTGTCCACAGTTTCACAGATTAGGGAGACATCAGAGGCCTTTGATACAGTTACGTCATCATTAATTGGCAATACGGAATTGGCCATACTAGAGTAACAAAACCACAGTGTCTCAGAGTCATATATGGATGAAAATTAATAAATCATCTAACTATTTCAATTTATGTTACTCAATATAATAAGCTCCATCTTGTTTCTACAGCACAACCTGACAGATAGGGACTTTCCATAAGCCAGTAAGAAAAAGATGCAATTTATTTACTGGTCACTCATGTGAATGAATGTAAAGAGGTGAAGATGACAGTCAAATTTCTTGGCTGAGTGGCTTGCTGTCAGACTCAGTTCATATGGGTATCTGTAGAGCACCCTTCAGCTACCGCTACAGCTCAGTAGTCAAAAACTGATTTTTATCAATGCCTGCACCATTGAAGACTCAATCTAGTTTCTGGTTTGGCTACTTATTCATAATCAAACATGAGGAGGAAGAGGAAAACTGCAATATGTTTTTAAAAGGTAACTGGATTGATACTTTCTTGAAAAATTACATATTAATCTCACTCATTAGTATCTTTTACATATTAATCTCACTGCTATTTAATTTCACAGGGGTAAAAGGTATGCCCCTAACAATAACCTAAATGTAAACCAAATCACCCCACGAACAAACAAACACGCCCCCCACCCCAATTTGTCAGCATTTACAGCCCTTTGGAACAGAAAACAACTGGTTCAGACAGAAATCTCATCCTTGATAATCTGATCCACCACTATCATAGAGAAAACTAACAGCACCTGTAATAATACACAGATGCATCCCTGAAAAAGACCTCTAGGGCAAAACTTGCTCTACTCCTTCCAGTCGGTGATGTTTCATAAGCAAGGTTGATCAGTTCCTTCTTTTGATAATGTCTGAGAAGTGACTCTGAACAAGACGGTAAATTCTGGTACAGTATCCTTCTAACTCTGCAGTACAAAGTTATACCCATTATTCCTGTGCGAGCTGTCTACTGGTTTTAAATCTTTAAGGGAATAGCAAAGCTGAAGTCTGAATTCAAAGTCCTCAAATACAAATTTATTAAAAAATATTGAAAAAAGTTACAGAAAACATTTTCTACTTACTAACAAATGTAGTACACATACAAAGCTAAAAAAGAAGCTCTCTCTTCCAAGGCCCTTCTATTTCACCAAGAAGCAACAAAACTATCTTGCTGCAGATTCTATAACAGAACCTCCTCTTCCACACTGTCTTGGAGGAGGGAAGAAAACAGAGTAAAAATAGGAAAACAAAGTAAAATAATAAACAAGTCATTCATGCTCAAAGTCTAAGGTCACACGGTCATAAGAGTGTCATTTTAAAACATAGAAGGGAAAAAAACACAGAAAAGAGAAGGCATTTACTTGGCAGTATTACGTGCAAACAAATTGGAGGCAGAACATGGATGCTCTGGCGTCAGCTTTACCACCGCGTTGTCTCAGAACCCAGGTACTTGTTTTAATTCTATGTATTCATACTTCCTCATGTTGAAGCTCTTCAGAATATACACTATCTTCTCAATACATCACTGAACAGCAACCCAGAGTGACAGTTCATGTTCGTTTTTAGCCACTTCTACCACAAAGTAAAACAGTACCTAATGAAAGTTAATTACACCATTTATTGGTACTGCAATAAAGGCAGAATTGGCTTAAACCATTAAAATGTAGACACTATGCTTTTAAAAACAAGTATTTCATTCTCTGTGTGCCAATCTTCTATGCTTATTTAGCAACACAAAATACATGCATGCAAGCAAGTTAATAGTTAGCTGCACAACACTTTAACAGTATTTAGAAATATTTAAGGAAAAATTCCACTAAGCCCCTCATTTCTTAGATGATGATACCTATTGTAAAAATCTCTTTCCTGAGAAGAAGATTTAATTTGGTATCCAGGTATTTTATAAGATAGGTCAGTTTGCATTCTCTACAATTGGATATGTTTGAGTCTACTCTTTCTAATGACAGCTAACTTCTGTTGATTATGAAGGCTTCAATCTGACAAATCTTTTCCACTGAAAACATTTTCCAGTGACTTTACTGAAGCGAGATGGAACTGATCACATGCTTAAGATGGATGACATGCCTATCCATTTTGGTGGAAGGGCCAACTAGGAAAAAAAAAAAATAAAATTTTGTTTTATTCTCAAGGCATCCAAATATAAGTGGTTGTAAGGAATGCTATCAAGGGAAAAATTTATGTTCACAGAACAAGTGGTTTTTTGTACATTTGCTCATCAAGTTGCTCTTGCTCTTCAAAGCTCCACCTGACAACTAGAATGGTTTCTTTGATCAAATCCTATAAAAATCTGGTGAAGAACATGCAAACATCTAAAAATCTAAAAGTTTCTCAGTCTTCAGAGAAAAAAATGGGTTGCCTTTCGTGATTCACATGAAGACTTTGCATAAATACCACTTTTAAGCAAATCCTTTTAGTAGGCCCTTTTAAATATATACACCACAAAGAAGTTTATGTGGCTTTAACACATGTAAACATCAAATGACAGAACTAAATGTGCAGCAATCTAATAAAGAATTGAACTAAGCAATTTTGCAATTCAGTGAAGCACTAAATAAAAATTGCTTAAGCTGCAGGTTAGTAGTATGCCCTTCTATGAATCACCTGAAAGCAGAAGAATCTATTGCACACACTGCACAGCGAGTATAGTTTATCAGAGAATGAACACTCACTCCCTTTTATTCTCATGTTTCTTTCTGAGGTCAAACTCACAGACAAAATGTGAGGTCAGGTTCTGACTTCTTTACAAAACAGATATACAGAGAAAGCTCTGAAGAAAATTTACTTGATTTTTTTAGTTACCATAATACAACATGAAAATCTAAGCACAATATTCTATTTCTGAAGGATTTCCACAAGGAAATCCACATGGAATAATAGTCTCATAATATATTACAACAAAAATACATAGGATTCCCATCATAATTATTGTAAGTACATATATCTTAAAATGCAACAAAAGAGTAAAGAAAGAAAAATATAGACATTTTAACTTCCATTGTTTTCTTTTATTTCAGTTGATAGCATGTTCTGATAGTGGAACGATCTTCAGCAAAACCAACAACCCTTCTGTCTACCTGAAGAACTGTATGTTCACAAGCAAGGTAAAATAAAAGTACCTCAAAGACTTTCTGAGCAGACAGTGTTTTACTGATCTATATGATCACAGCATTTGTACACTATTACAGTATTTCCTTCTATTTGTCTGCCATCTTATTCATGCCATGACATTTAAGTAAAAAAAAGAGGGGAGAGGGTTTGGTTGGTTTTGTTTTTTTTCCCCCAGATAAGCAAAACCTTACTGAAGCCAACACTGACTGTAAGTGCCAAGGATTTACAGCCTGTACCAGCAGGTAAATAAACAGTCTGCTCAGTGGAGCAGAATTAAGTATCCGGCCAGAGACAGAAAGCCAATACTTTACAAATGGGACTGTTTGGTACTGACTGCCAGAGGCATCTGCATGCAGCTCCTTAACTACTATTACTCATAAATCTCTCCAGATACAGTTTGTTTTCTTGACTCTTAAGTAGCGCTCTCTAGTTTGTTTCTGCATTAGCCATGAGGAATGCATTTTGGAAACTCTGACAGCTAAAGATTAAGTCAATATGAGTCAAAGGAAAAAAAGAAAATACTGAGGTTCTTCAAAATGGCTTGCTTAGGTTCTTCTAATCAACCAATACTCACCTACATAGGCTTCATCATCCACCGGCAGGGGTACTGACATGCAGAGGTAGGTATCGGACTATTAAAAGACAAAAGAACAGAAGTTACCTTTGAATTGGGAATAATTAGAACGAAAAGAATAGAAACAAAGCTTCAAAATTCTCCACAATTTCTGAAGATGAATGTGGGAATACTGAACAAACTAATATATAAAAATTACATACTTAGAAGCCTTAGCACTGAATTTATTTGCAGTGGTTAACAAACACCTCCCGCTCCCCATTCGTTAAAAATCTGAAAGGGTAACAGTACTCTCCCCATGTCCAAATACACAGCATGAATCAATAAGTATGCTACATAAAGTAAAAAGAATTATTGAGCTTCTGATTCATCATGTTCTTAGTATGTGCTACTTTCTCAGAATTTACAAAACTACTATAATCTAAGAATCAATGACACTTCAGTGGAGGGGGAGGTGCTGATCTCCTCTCTCTGGTGACCAGTGATAAGACACAAAGAAATGGAATGAAGCTGGGTCAGGGGAAGTTCAGACTGGACGTTAGGAAAAGATTCTTCAATGAGAGAGTGGTCGCTTACTGGAACAGGCTGCACAGGGAAGTGGTCACAGCACCAAGCCTGTCAGAGTTCAAAGAGTGTCTGGACAATGCTCTTAGTTATATGGTTTAGCTTTAAGCAGTCCTGTGAGGAGTAGCGAGTTGGACTCAATGATCCTTATGGGTCCCTTCCAACTTGAGATATTCTATGATTTTATGACTTTATAGCTAAACAGTTTTCTACTTATAGCAATATTTCACTCTATTCCAAGATTTATATAAGTGAACAACAAAGCGTAAAAATGCTGTGCCATTGTAGCAGCAATCATAGAAATACATTTATTTTTGATTCATGTGCCTAATTCTATTATGATCAATGAAAATATTCCTCCCTGGGCATTCTAAGAAACATCACATGTCCTTTAAAACAAAGAAAAAGAACAGAATCAATTAAAAAAATAAACAATTCGATACATGATTTTCTTGCTTAAGAACTATAAAGGACTAACATTTTCCTGGAGCAACTGGATGAACAATCTGCACAAGGTACAATGTAATGGGCACTCTGGGCAGAAAACTTATCAAGAATGCCCTCTTCATGATGCTACAATTGCTTTTGCTGCCTAAAAGACTTTTGGTTTGAGTTTAAAACCCTCAGCACGTAAGCCTTGGAAGTATTCCTGGATTAAAATATGAACCCTAGAGCAATGGCCACAAACAAAATCCAGGTTTTCCATCTACAAACACCTTGGATAACTATGAAAGAACTTGCAAAATAAAACAGAGTCCTTAAGAGCAGTAAAACCTAAATATATCAATCCTATTGAAAGGAAGGCTCTTACTTTTACATCAAAAACCCAGTCAGTAAATCATTGGAACAAAATTACAAAATTACATTTTTTAAATGCATGTGAGCTACACAAACAAAAAATGAAATCAGTCTCATCTTTGTCAGCTAGATGAAGGGCAGGTCCTACAAAAGTACCATCTAGAAAAAACACATATATATCTCTACTGAGATATTTGGCCAAAGATGGTGTAGGATATCTACATTACTATTGTAAGAAACAAATTCATGGCCATGTTTTTTTTACATGTAACAGATTAGGTTATAAAGTCAGCAATGTGGCTATTAGGTTGATAGCTACACTATATACTATTTTAAACCTTTTTTTTATTTTCAACTTTCAAGGTTGTTTAAGAAAGGAAAGATGTTGGCTACTGGAATTTCACTACACCCATGAACTCAAAATCTGACAGGACTTTCACTTTCGTAAGGACTACACTAAACAGATGAAAATACAATTCCTGCTATCAAAAATAACGATATACCTCCAGAAAGCCCTTAATAAAGCATTTTAGCAATTGCAGTTGTCCTTTTGCTCTTTGGTTTATTTTTGCATCTTGCATGAAGAGAGATAAGCTTGCAGATACACCTTGGAAGCAGAAACCTATATATGACAGAATCACAGAATATCTCGAGTTGGAAGGGACCCATAAGGATCACTGAGTCCAACTCCCAACTTATTCTCTTACATAAACATCAGTATGGACAACTTGAACCCACAGCAGACCCTTGGCCACTAAATACATTGCCCACAATTAGGGCCAAGAGGTACATGAAGAAGATAGCAAGCAAGTTCTATACAGAATAATTTCCTCTCTAAAGAGGATTCTTCCCTTCCATGTTCTTTCTGCCACAAAAATGAACTAACGGCACTAGAACTATGAAGCTGTTCCTTATCTCCTTCTGTGAACTGCATGAAAATAAAGACTGTCTTTTCTGCCATTCCTTCTTTCCAAGTGTATCAGTGTTTAACTTGTTTAAATAGGAACTAAGTCTCCCGCACAGTTAGTGTGGGACACTGCAGAAGGACGAAGGGAAATGAGGAGAAAGGCAGGTGAGACTGAGACAGGAGAATAAAGCTAGACTTAGAAGTATATAAGGTTAGTTATTGATTATTTTCACTTACCTTTTTAGGAATTAACTTGGTAAGTTGCAGTCTTCCCCCATCCTTCCCCCCAAATCTACAGCAGACCATAGCATTTCAGTTTGTTATGTACATAAAGGCTGTTGGCTATAGGTACACGTGAATGTGAGAAGTATTATGTCCTCCTTATTAACTATCACAGCCTTTTGTTGCCAGTGTTGAGTTTTGGTTTTCTTTTTTTAAATAGGAATCTAAAGTGACTGATCCTTTCATGTGTGTTTCCAAGCTCTTCAACTAATGGCTTCTCAGGCAAAATCAATAAAATGTAATTACAAATGTGAACATGGATGAACCGAGAGAACTTTTCACTCTTTCTGGAAAGAAGTTTAATAATTTGCTGCAGACAAATAAGATCTAGTAGAAACCAAATTTCTGTTTTGCACTCACTGGAATGACATCTCTTGCTCTAAATTACATGTTCAAGTGGAGTGCTCCCCATAACTGAAAACCTCATTTTCCCTTCAGTATTTTTTGAAAGTGTCATCTGCAACAATGAGTCATCATCTACTGCAGCACAACATCCTGCTCTTCCCAAGCATCTGCAGCCCTCTACAAGAGATGTAGGGTCTTTTAATGACATATATAGTCCCCTGCATTGCCTGCTGCAAAAAAAACCCATTAATCATTGCTTATCTTGCTTAATGAAATAACATGTGAAAATGACAGTAAAATCTCAGACTTTTATGTGAATCTTAAAAATGCTAATGCTAATCTTAAAAATCTTAGTTATTGTCGTCATTTTTACTCACTTGACTCAGCAGAAGATACACAACTTCAAACCTGAAAGAGTATGCCATTATAAATTGTTTATAGTAGCTTTCCTGGAGTATTTTAAGGGTTTAAAATACTGGGTCAAAAGTAGTACCCTTATAAAATGCTTTTTGATTGTTTTCTCTCAGCTTGACAAAGTTACAGCAATGTTCAATTTAATGTAACTAAATTCACTGAGGCATCATCTGAGATTTGGTGTAAACTGCAACTCTAAATAAATGTATGTCTTACTAGCACAGCTGGAAAGACTTCAATAAAACTCATATTCCTTGTTTTAATAAACTTCAGCAGTTTGGTTTTTAAAACCAACATTTTACAAATAAAATTAATCAGATTAAAAAATTTTTCTCTCATTTGAGATTGCTTTTATATTTCCTACTTTCTATGGACATACATCTGTCTATAAAAGTTATCCTAGTTTTTTTGTTCATTTTATGTGAGTGATATTATAGGTAAGGCTTTATTTTCCTAGCTTATATATAAAAAAAAAAAAAAAAAAAAAAGAGTAAGTTGCAGAAAGAAAAACTGCATTTCTCTCACCTGCTTAGGCGTGACCCCAGGCATGCGAATGTCCAACGCAAAATCTGACAGACCAAGTGAAACCACCGGCCGGTCGCTTCCAAGGCATTCACTGGAAAGAGATCTGCTAGTATCTTTATACCTTAAAAAGAAGGAGGAAACATTTTTTAAGATATTGATTTTTATTATGTCTTTCTAAAAAGAAGGGTCTCCGGAACTAGTAAAAAAGTTGGACAACGCTGAGTAGCTCCAGGGGCGATCTGGAAATTTCACTCCTTCATGAGCTGAGGGAAACATCTTAGTTATCAAACACCTACTGAAGTAGTTTCTCTGAGCAATCAGACAGACTAGTTTGGAAAACATTAGCTGAAAACATAACCTGTCATCTCATCTAAATAATTGTCTGAGGTACATGGATGTACAGATAGAGAATTAATTCACTAGAAAATGTCAAGTACTGTTAATCATTCACAATAGTTTTGAGGGTTTTATAATACTATGTGCCTGATGTGTAATTCAATACACATTAAATTTAAATAATGTGTAAAGGGAATTTTTTAATTCCAACACCACGACATTTATAGCAACTCTTATTATAAGTATTGAAGTAAAAGAGTAAGTTTCACAACTTCACAGGAATATCAAATTCTGTATTGAATGCAATGTATAAACAAACTGTTAAATAATGTAGATCACTGTAAGGAACTAAATGGTAAGACATCTGAAACGTGATGCAACTTTGATATACATTTTGAATATGTATATATATATATAAATACAGAAGTGACATGGTAACTACAGTGCCCAATATACCTCACAAACAATAAAACACTTTTTTGGAGAGCTAAGAGGCTACTTCTCTTGTCCACACTAGTCAGAAGTTTCCTATGCAATTTTGCATTCAAAACCCCCCTAAATTTCCCAGGATTGCCCAGTTTTAAGCCAGTTGATGTTTTCTTGTTAAAACAACATTTTATACTGCAAGCAAACTCGAGCAGCTGTAGTCTCAAATACACCTGTGGCATTATCTAAAATGTTCTATTAATTGTTGTTTTATCATTGTAAACTTGCATTTTATAGAGCAACCTACGGATAAAACAAGAGTTTCTGTCTTCGATATGAAAAGAGTGCCATTTCAAAATTGCAGAAAAAAAAATTCAGAGCAAGTCAGCAAAACCAAACAAGTATCATACATGTTTTTATCTAGGACATGCTTTTTCATACTTCCATAAAATCACAAGTGACTACATGCATTCAACACATAAGGTCTTCCTGCATAACCCACCTCTTGAAGACGGCAAGTGGGCTTCTGAAACCCAAACAGATGTTTTGAAAAACAAGAAGCAGAATTAGCAGGTTGTTAACAAGGCCAGCCATGTCTACCCTGCTGTTTCTGGCCTGATTAAGCGAGCAGAAAAAGGGCAGTGCAGTTCTATCGGCTGTGATCCTGACAATTAGGCAGCGGCAGCAGCAGTATCAATTCACTACTTCATTATTACGTGCTCTGCGGGCATCCTCCAGCTTCTGACAGACCATCTGTCTTGAAAGGTGCTGCAATGTAAATCAGGAAGGTGGATGATGCTATGTTGTCTTTATTATTAGCTGTAAAAATCTGTTGAAGAATCTTCCTGTGCAGATAGATGACACTGTACTTCTGTCCACTTAAGGAGCTGAAAAGAAGTAGCACCCCTGATGCTTTCTCCCCAGGTTGTACAGTTAAATCTGCACGTTACTTATCAATCCACAGTGCCAGAAACTCCAAGTGACATCGCAGAAACCAGCGTCAGTCATCCTTCAGAACCTGTAAAAATAGAAGCAGATAAAGGATGACTAACACATTACAGCATTAGTTCTCAGCAAATCCCTGTTGAGGCATTTTAATACATTAGTAAGTTGTTCACAAGCTTTAGCCCAACCCAGTGAAGACTGCACCAAGTCTCTTGATTCCTCCTTTTCCTCCCCTCCCATCCAACAAGGTTAGAAACAGACATGTTTCATATTGATAGACAAAACGCATTCTCAAACGTATTTTACATGATAGGAAGAAATATAAAAAATCCTTCAATATGCAAAAGGCAAAGCATTGAGTATTTCACACATACAAACACTGGTATAATGTGTTCTACAAACAGCAAAAAAAAGCCAAACATTGACATGGCAAGAAACAAGGTTTGTAAATTTTATCAACTATCACTAAATGCTTCTGCCTATATTGCAGGCTGGGAGAATATTTTACTTTTAATACAACCTGTAATACACTATTATGTCATTAAGGTATCTGTTTCTTATGTACTTTAGTTACTTTTTATATTAATTTCAGAAAATTGATACTTACAAATTATTTTTGGAAATACTGCAACAAGAACTATTGAGATCAGACTACTTTTTAGTAGTTGAATAGTTTTCTATCCTTTCATATATTGAGATTATATCAGCGTAACCCATTACTCTCCTCATTGCTTTCACTATTCTTACTTCCCCATTTTAGTTGATGTGACATTTTAATTTCAAAATTTTAAGGTTTTTTATAAGTATGCTAGAAAATCACACTGTCTGTTACTGAAAACACATACCAGTATTTTGATTGAGCATTCCAATTCTGGCAGAAGAAAAATTTCAAGTCATAAAAAAATTAAAATCTTTAAAATGCATTATGTAGTAACTCTTTTAAGATAAATATTAATAGGAAAAACCCATCCAAACCCAACTGTATTCCAGCCCCTGGAAGATATAATCAAAATACTGCTGTAAGGACAAAATAGAAAAGAAGGATCCTGATGTGAAACATAATTAAAATTCATGCATTTTACGAAAAATCACTTCCATCGCAGGGCACATGTACCGAAAACGCTTCTTATGAAATAAAAGTGCTTATGCATAGACCAAGAAGCCATGCTGGCCACCTGTCTATTGTTTAGTAGCTACACTAGATTTGCATTGAATTATTTGTAAGATTTAAAAACCTGATTACATTAATTATCATTAAACTTGCATATTGTATTGACTGAAGGATGACACAAAAAATTCAGTCACAAACAACTAAAAATAGACTTCATCTTATTTTTCAGCTCACCAAAAACATGCCAGAGCTGTCCAAAATCATTCACGCAAGCAACAACAAATGCCCAGTTCTTTTTTTTTTAATGTAAATTTTCATGTCTTCACTTCTGTGATCTAAATCATCTTCACTAGTGAACTATGGAAAGCTCCAACACATATAAAGGACTGCAGTATGATGAAAACCAAAAACAATTAAAAAAAGAAAAAAAAAATACAAGCATGATATGCTTCACAAAAAGTTAAGACAACTATAAAAACAGAAGGCTTCATTAGTTTTACTCTTTAAGGTACAAGTATGCAACAGTAACTGTTCAGCATATTTGTAAGCCACCTGGCTGGAAGTTCTAGTATTTTTTTTTATTTGTATTACCTAAGGAATTATGCCTTTATTTTCAGGTCGTACTGTAAATACACTTGACAAGCAACAATTCTGAACAGAAGCAGGAGGAATACACTGGATTTTAACATACACAGAATTACAACGTTCTGACTTAATTTTTTGAATCTGAAAAGATATTTTCTAGTGACTAGAAATAAAAACAAATACTTAATTTTTGCCAGCTTCAGGAAGTCTGAGATTGGTTACATCAAGTCTTGTTAGAAACATCTAATAAAAGAAAGCTACTGAGAAACCTGATCTTTAATAGTCCCTCATCATCTGAAATATGAAGGTTTCTTTACAGCAGCTTTCAATTCTCACTGCAGAGTTAAGCACACTAATAGCAAAATCCACCAGAACACACCTTAATGTTACAGAGGAATATCTGATGATTCATGGCTTTTAGAATGTTGACCACAAGAGAGGGAAAAAAATAAATAAAACTGAAATTATCTAAAAATGCAAAGAAATTGAATCTGCAGTGAGATCAATACATGTATGCCTAACATCTGGGCATTCTACTTAAAAAAAAAAATGCACCAATTTCATCCATAAGCTTTGTTTTTAACTACAGTTTCATTAGCTGGATGGATATGAAATAGATAAAAGTTTAATGCACCTGGTACATAAGATTAGCTCCCTGCACAACCAAATTTTACATTTGGGAGCAAACAAGAAAGGAAAAGGAAAAAAAAAAAAAAGGCAGCACTATCCTGAAGAGATTTCAATGTAATTCTACATATGATGCAATATACAAGAATAGCAGACAAGGGAAAAAAGTGAGGATGAGAGATTCAATAAGAAGATTACACAGTTACTTAGGTTCATTACATAGACATCTTGATACCACTGTCTTACTTTCAATTTGGGGTAAGAGTTCCCAAGGAAACATAAGTAGTGAAGTAAAAAAGACATAATTAATGACAAAGACGAGAGTGAAAGGAGAGAAAGGGAGATGAAAATTAGACTGGGCAATGTAAGTATGTTATTTTATTCCACACACCCCACTCAGACATAGCAGAAAACAATCATATAAAACAAGGAAGTGAAGAAAAACAAAACAGCCAACAGCAACTAGCATGAAGACATCTTACTGAATAGGCTGAGGGGAAAAAAAAAAAAATAGAAAAAAAGTGGTCAAGAACCCGGAATTCAAAACACAAAGTAGCATGCAAGATAAAGTAACAACATTTCAATGTGATATTATGCAAATTAAACAGTGAGTCTTTTAAAATAATAGTAATTAAATAATCCATTTCCAAAAATCAACTAGAGAAAAATAAAGCTCTGTATTAACTTCAGGTTCACGAAGCACATAATAATAATTTCTGATTTTCAGTTTTAACACTAGAACATTTTATATACAGTACCAAGTGAACAAGCCAGAAGCACAAACCTCACCTTCAACAACCACCACCTTGAAAGAAAAAAAAAAAAAAAGATGGTCAAAGCTTATGAGGATTTATACGATAGTCTATCGCAGATGGTAATTTCTTGTAGCCCAATCTATTTTCTTATTTCTTACCCACTGAAATCATGGAATTGAGCAAGGATTACTTGTGTTCTGTCTTCAGCTAGAGCAGAGAGTTCACATTTCATCTTAGACAAAACGTTAAGCTTAAGCAACAATTGCGTATAAAAACAATAGCCAGTTCAACCAACGAACTGCAGCTAGGCCTCAAGTTAAAGCACTTTGCTACCAATAACACAGGAAAATCAGTATGTTGTGGGATTGGCTTAGGGATTCACTAATGCACTAAATACAGCCACTTTGGTCAAAGATGCAGACAAAAAGCATTTGGCAAGAAGCTGTCAAATCAGACAGCCTCTTGAGCCTCAACATCAAAAAAAACATATCACAAAACAGTTACATACTTAGGAGCTGGGAAAGCAATTACGAGAAACAGATGTGTAATGCTGATGACATCAAACTGGGAGGAGTGACTGACAGGCCAGAGGGTCACGCTGCCATCCAGACGGACCTCAGCAGGGGAAATGGGCTCACAGCAACCTCAACAACTTCAACAGGGAGAAGGAAGTACAAAGCCCTGCACCTGGGGGGGAACAATCCCAGCGACCAGTATAATCTGGGGACCACCCAGCTGGAAAGCAGCTTGGCAGAAAAGCCCTTGGCAGTCCTCATGGACACCAAATTGAACATGAGCCAGCAACATGCTCTTGCTGCAAATGCAGCTAATGGTATCCTTGGCTGCATCAGCCAAAATATTGTAAGTAGCTCAAGAGAGGTGACCTTGCCCCTCTACTTTGCAGTGGTGAGGCCACACCTGGTGTACTCTGTCCAGTGATGGGCCTCCCAGTACAAGACAGACATGGATATACTGGAGAGAGTCCAAGGAAGGGCCATGAAGATGATGAAGATGACTGAAGCATATCTCCTCTGATAAAAGGCCAAGAGCTGGGGAATGTTCAGCCTGGAGAACAGAAGGCTCAGGGGGATCTTATCAATGTATATGAATACCTGATGGGAGGGTACAAAGAAGATGAAGCCAGGTGACAGCTTAATATCTTTATCAGTGATCTCGACGAGGGGATCGAATGCACCCCCAGTCAGTTTGCAGACAACACCAAGTTGGGTGGGAGAGTTGATCTGCTTGAGGGTAGAAAGGCTCTGCAGAGTGATCAGAACAGGCTGGACTGATGGGCTGACGCCAACTATATGAAATTCAACAAGGCCAAGTGTTGAGTTGTGCCCTTCGATCACAACAACCCCGTGCACTGCTACAGGTTTGAAGAAGACCGAGTGGAAAGCTGCCTCGCAGAAAAAGACCTGAGGGTGCTGGTAGACAGCTGGCTGAACATGAGCCAGCAGTGTGCCCAGGTGGCCAAGACGGCCAACAGCATTCTGGTCTGTATCAGAAATAGTGTGGCCAGCAGGACTAGGGAAGAGGCCATCCCTTTGTACTCTGCACTGGTGAGGCTGCACCTCAAATGCTATGTTCAGTTTTGGGCCCCTCACAACAAGACCAGACATTGAGGTGCTGGAGCATGTCCAGAGAAGGGCAACAAAGCTGGTGAAGGGCCTGGAGAAAAAGTCCTACGAGGAGCGGCTGAGGGAGCTGGGGTTGTCTAGTCTGGAGAAAAGGAGGCTGAGGGGAGACCTTATCGCCCTCTACAACTACCTGAAAGGAGGTTGTAGCGAGGTGGGTGTTGGTCTCTTCTCCCAAGTAAGAAGTGATAGGATGAAAGGAAATGGCTTCAAGTTGTGCCAGGGAAGGTTTAAATTGCATATCAGGAAAAATTTCTTCAGTGAAAGGGTTATCAAGCATTGGAACAGATGGCCCAGGGAAGTGGCTGAGTCACCTTGGACGTATTCAAAACACATGTAGACATCCATCCTTGGAGATACTCAAGAGCCATCTGGACATGATCCTGGGCACTCGGCTGTGGATGGCCCTGCCTTGAGCAGGGGTGTTGGACCAGATGACCTCTGGAGGCCCCTTCCAACCTCAACCATTCTGTGAGTCTGTGACAATAAATTCTTTCAACCTTTAAAAATAATATATAAGGCCATTCAGTATGTCAATTAAAAGTAGCAAACGAATTCGAACAGATGGCAGGTGATGTGAATAACGGATTACAACCATGCAAGTTCTACCATGCCCCATGATATGGACAAGATAAAAGGCACCAGGGACAGATCATACCAAGCATTTTCCTTTGGATTGTGGCGGCAGATGATGAAAACTTTCTGCTTCCAAACTGAGGTCTCTTGGTTACTTTTAGAAATCCACTGTCCATACAGGGCAATGAATGGGTAAGAAAATGCCAGGAAAGCCAAGAAAATTCTCCTCAGGTAAGCCGCTTTTACAGCTTGAAATTATTTGGACACCAATGAAACAATGATTGCAGAAAATACAGGGTCTACATAACTTTTAATGCAATGTATGGTCAAACGTAGCCCTATATTTAAAGGTTTGGTTTTTATTTTTAAATAAGTATCAAAAAATTTCCTGACTTCTATGTCATATTTTTACCAAACTTTTTGAATTAAACAATATATTTATCACCTTAGAAAATTCTTCCTTAAAGCTTTGTTATATTGTTTGTGGAGAATTGTTTACTCTTCTTGAAGCAATTTTTTTTATATAGTTTTACAGGAAAATATTTAGAATAGGATTATAATTCATCCAAAAACTAATGAGTTTTTTTAGAGTAGAAACAGCTGCTTCAAACTAGACTTCATTAGAATGTTCCTCCAAAAAGAGTTGAAGATAAATTTTCACCATATATCAAATCCATTGTAATTGTAGGCTGCCTTGTATTTTCCTCCTCCTCTTGCTCTGCATTGGTTCAGGAAGCTGATGCCCTCCCCGGCTGCCCACCTCAGTGGTGTGTTAATTTTCCATCAGATCAACCGGTCAATGTGCCAGCAGGCAGCTGCTGTACTTCTATCAAAAGAAATGGCATAAGCATGCAGCTGAGGCTAGAAAGGACTCTCCTGTTTTGGCAGCAATCCATACTGGATTTCGTGTAATATTAATTTTTTTTTAAAAAATGAGAATTTTAAGTTGTCAAATATAGTTTGCCTCTTGGTTTAATTTAGATTTTACAAGTTTGTAACTTCTGCTACCAAATCATTTTTCAGATATGGCTAGCAAAGGGAAAAAAGAGAAATATGATTGCTGTTATTGTTGTTTTTATGAACAACCTTTTCTAAAATTTGATCTGCTAAGCACAAGTACGGTGCATATTCTTAAAAGAAATATTAAATAAGAAACCTATTGTCCACTCTATCAGATGAAGCACAGTATTTAGACATTGAATAAAGAACTGTGACTTGAATTTTCTTGTACTTATTACAGCAGTGAAATTGGATGCTTTCTAAATGGATTTACTTTTTGCATGTTTTCTGAATATATTGAAATGGGACAATGTGTACTTCTTTCCAATCTGACTTGAAGAATTAAATGAAAATTTGTATTAAGCAGTGCTTAAATAGATGGTTTATAAGGGCAACATGATTTATGAAAAAAGCTGAATATCTCAATATCTAAACTTATTCTAAGGGATTTTGCTGACCTGTTAATCATTTATGTCCTCTTTGTTAAATGAAGCATTTTTTAAGTGTTTCTTACAGGGAAAGTAAGTTCTACTTACTATCTGAAGACAGGCTATCTGTACCGAGAAAAATCAATAAAGCAAAATCCTTCGAATGCTCTGTGAATTCAGTAGGTATGGAGAGTTTTACCTACTAGCCAGCTTTCTTTTGAAATTAATTTAAGTTTTATATAGTAAACAAATAGACGATGAAGAACTGTCATTTACACTGTGCCTTTCCCTTGTGGAGATCAACAGATTCACAACATGACTTGCAGCTTCCTAAATGCTATAAAGAGCGAGAATCGCAAAGATATCATAAATCCTATCACTCCAAGGCATAAGCAAACCCTGTTCACTGAACAACAAAGGAAACATTCAAATTGTACTTAGTAGGCAACTTGAACAGCAATAGCAGTCACAGAAATCAGAAACAAAAGGACATAAGAAAATAGGTTATAAGATGTGTTTGTCTTAAGAGAGGAGAAGGACGTTACTTCTATGGAGATCAGGAAAAAAAAAAGTTTATTATCCTCTACTAATTTAGAGAATAAATAGAACTTAAAACCAGTCTCAGAATCTTGTCTGAGCATCAGAAAATGTATGAGGAAAAATGGAAGAATCAAGAGAAGCAAAAAAAGCACAACTGAAGGTGTCAGAATCACTGCCACCCCAGGGTCCAAGCTCTGCTGACAGCTGCCATCCTCAGTGCCTCCAAGACAACAGGAAGGGGCAAACTTCGAAGCCTAAGCAGACCTGATTTTGCCAGATCAGGTTCTAGAACAGTTAATTCTCTGAACAGTGAAAACAGAAGAACATTTGTATGAAAAAAAAGATGCAAAGATATTTGACTGCTACTTCACAATGAGATCTTACCAAGTAGCCTCTCCTTAAGACTTGCTTATCTGCCAAGAAGTAGAGCCAACCTAGGACCATCTCCCCAGTCACATTTTCTCTCCTTTCCCAAAGTAAATACGACAAATACCACTCCTCAAAATAAGGCACATGCAGGTGTGAGACAAATAAATACCTGAAAAAGAAGTAAATTTAATGCTACATTACCTAGAGATATATGTAGTGTGTTTTAGACCAAATTAATTTTGAAATTCTGGAAACTTAAATAAATTTCTGAATTCTAAGCTAAGATTTTCAAAATGTGATACAGAATTCAAGGTAACACTTTTATTAATTTTTTGCATCACTGTACTGTAAACTAGTGGGTATAAACTTGTTTAAGAATGGAGAATTGTACTTCTTTTGATAGAACAGAAATATGTAAGCAAACCATGACATAAATCCTTTCCTGCTCATAATAATATAAATGTGCTTGCTTTACTAAAACATTAGAAGATTTCAAGCAGAAAATCACTTTTATAACCTGATTTTTCACTCTTGCCCATCCAATCTTCTATAATTGTGAAATATAAACTCATGAAACTGCTTGAAACATTCCCCATTAAAAGATTAAATCACAAAAACCTCCTTTTCTTCTTGTGGGAGTCACAGACGTTTTTCAGAAGTCTGAAGACCAGAGAGAGTTTGTGTTACTTCTCCCGTTCTGCATTTGAATAGCATTTGAAAAGCTGCTTCTTATCAATAGATCACAGAATCACAGAATCTATTCGGTTGGAAGAGACCTCTGGGATCATCAAGTCCAACCTTTGCCCTAACACCACCATGTCAACTAGACCATGGCACTAAGTGCCACATCAAGTCTTTTCTTAAACATCTCTAGGGATAGTGACTCCACCACCTCCCTGGCCAGCCTGTTCCAATGCCTAACGGCTCTTTCTATGAAGAAATGCCTCCTCATTTCTAGCCTGAACTTCCCTTGGCAAAGTTTCAGACTATGCTCTCTTGTCCTATCGCTAGCTTCCCTCATTTCTAGCCTGAACTTCCCTTGGCAAAGTTTCAGACTATGCTCTCTTGTCCTATCGCTAGCTTCCTGGGAGAAGAGACCGCCCCCCACTTCGCTACAACCTCCTTTCAGGTAGTTGTAAAGAGCGATCACCCTCCTCTTCTTCAGACTAAACAACCCCAGTTCCTTCAGCAGCTCCGCATAAGACTTACCCTCCAGACCCTTCACTGCCCTTCTCTGGACACGCTGCAGCACCTCAATGTCCTTCTTGAAGTGTGGGGCCCAGAACTGGACACAGCACTCAAGGTGCGGCCTCACCATTGCCGAGTACAGGCGGACGATCACTTCCCTAGCCCTGCTGGCCACACTGTTTCTGATATAAGCCAGGATGCCATTGGCCTTCTTGGCTACCTGGGCACACTGCTGGCTCACGTTCAGCCAGCTGTCAACCAGCACCTCCAGGTCTTTTTTTGCTTGCCCACTTTCTACCCACTTTCCCCCCAGCCTGTAACGCTGCATGGGGGTTTTCTGGCCGAAGTGTAGGACCTGGCATTTGTTCTTGTTCAACCTCTTGCCGTTGGTCTCAGCCCATCTGTCCAGTCTGTCCAGGCCCTTATGCAGAGCCTCCCTGCCTTCCAGCAGATCGGCACTCCCACCCAACTT